>NC_047507.1:40211356-40407943 GCF_902827115.2 Pseudochaenichthys georgianus | reverse complement strand
TTGGCAGGGGTTAAAAAAATATGAACGAACCCTCTTCTCTCTCCGGGTTCAGCCCAATATGGGGAAATACTCTCTTTGTGCCAGGGAATGCCGATGGAGGTTTTAGACTATGGGCGGAAAAGGGGGTGGACAGTTAAAAGACATGTTTGGAAGTGATAATGAGAAGTTTTTATCATTTGAGGAACTTGTCAGTAAACACGAAATTCCTCGTAAACATTTTTTTAAATACTTGCAACTCAGGAGCTTTGTAGGAGCGAACCAGGACCGACTCATGTTGGCCCCTCCTCTGTCCATATTGGAGAAAGTTTTAATTAAAAACCCCTTTGGGAAGGGCATCATATCTGAATTCTATGATCTCCTGCTGGCGTTCTCCTCAGAATCCTCGAACTCTAGACTCAATGCTTGGAAAAATGACTTACAGGAAAATCTAACATTGGAACAGTGGAGCACAGCTTGTAAGGTGGCCCAAACACAGACGGGTAATACGCGTCTAAAGCTTCTGCAATACAAGTGGCTAATGAGAGTGTACATTACACCAGAAAAATTGAATAAATGTAACGCTAATATCACAGACACGTGCACCAGATGTGGGGAAGGAAAAGGGCACACTGTTTCATTGTATATGGTTGTGTCCAGAGAATAAAGGAAATTCTGGGAAGAGGTTAGGGTAACAGTACAGAATATTTTGGCGATCAGCTTAAAGCTGGAACCAAAAATGTTCCTACTTGGCCTATATCCGGATGGACATAACATACAACGTTATAAACAAGTTTTTTTTAGATATATGTTTACTCCAAGCAAAAAGAGTGATTGCCTTAACATGGAAAAAGCTGGGCAAACCTAGTATTGCACAGTGGTTTAGGGAACTTTCTTTATGTCTGCCTTTAGAAAAAATCACTTACATTCTTAAAGACAAACAAGAACTGTTCCAGAAGGTCTGGGGATGTTTTATAGAGTACACCAAGAACAACGACCTATCTCAATTTATGAACGAATCTGGGGCAGGATAATGCGATAATTCTATAATGTGCTACAATATGGTAAAATGTAAATGACTGTGATATCCTCTGTAGAAATACGGTCCTATTGCTGGAAAACTCGATGATTGCAGATGTATAGAGTGCCCTTGTGTATGTACCAATTTAATTTAGTGTTGCTACTTTTCTTTAATGTAAAGTAGTTGTCCTGTGTATATATGTATTGCTTTTGGCTCTATGTCTTCGTCCTATGTGATTTTTTGTAAACTGAAAATCAATAAACATATTTATAAAAAAAAAAAATAGACTAAAAACAGTTTTTTGTTTTATATAGATCATTGGCTATGTGGGAAAATATTGTGTTTGAAATGTATAATTTAAATTAGATGTTAGCTTTTTGTTATATATATTGTATTCCAGTCTCCCTTCAGATATGTTAAGTGGCATGTCATTCAACACAATGCTGCTCACCTCCTTCAGTTGGGAGAAAAGCTGGTTCAGGTTCAGCATTATGGGGGGACAGGGCTGCTGAGCCTAGAGATGGATCTGTTGGACCTGGCACCAGGGGAGGGACAACTGATTTTCAATCAGGAGAGACATTGATGTATGAAATACATATTTATTACTGGGACACGTCATATGAATGAAATAATGATTGCCAGAATTGAGACAGGAGAATGGAATGGTGTTTGGCGATTAGGCCCCGGTTTGCAGGATTATCATTCAGGAGGGGAAGAACCGCTCCGAAGAAACCCCCAAAGAAGTGAAGTATGACATACTGAGCTGTAATGAGTTTCTTACCTTGTGGGCTGACTGCGGTGATCTATGGATGAAATGAGAGATTAACATGTGGATTAAACAATCGGCCGGAATCACTGCCGGGCTTACTGTACATCATAAGATGCTGACCCAAAGGTCGACGGCCGGAATCAGTGCCGGGCTTACGTACTACCACTAAACAACGGCCGGAATCGCTGCCGGGCTTACTGTACATCATAAGATGCTTGAGCCGACGGCCGGAATCAGTGCCGGGCTTACGTACTAGTTTAGTTTAGTTTATTTATTTATAGTGTCGTGGACAGTCCCCATCGATGAACTGTCGATGTCAAAAACAGTAATGGAGCAGGCTTTAGCCAACATGGCTAATTTCCAGCCGTTGTCCCCGGCCAGATGGTAATAGACACCCTTAAAATTACAATATATCAACAGCATTAGTTATAAGAAAATATATAAAGTAAAATAAAAAGGAGGAAAGAGGATAAAAGAGAACAATAAACAACACACGTTACTATATACAGTACATGTCACATATAGCACATCACAATCACATCACAGATAACGAGGGGGCAACATCCATGATCACAACATGTAACACTCACGCCATACTTAACACAGACTAGTGAGTGCAGGTGTAGTTCTCAGTGAACCATGTTTTTTAAGTGAGCTGTGAAGGTGGTATGTGTATGTATGTCTTTGATTTGAGTGGGTAGAGAGTTCCAGTTTTGTATTGCTGTGACCGAGCATGCTGACTGACCAAAAGTACTCTTCCTGAATGGGACTGATAGGTCGCCACGTGTGGAGCTTCTCGTGGTCCGTCTGGTGTTGTTACGTTGAGTAACCAATGAGCTAAAAGGTGGAGGGGCTGTATTGTGCAGGATTTTGTAAACCAGAACGATGTTCCTATACTTTATTAAATCTTCCCAACTCAGGATGTTATGCTTGTTGAGAATGGTACAGTGATGGGAGCAGTTAGGTTCCTCTTCCAGTACTTTGAGGGTTTGTTTGTACAGGGTTGCTAGTGGCTTCAGTGTGGAGCTGTTAGTTTGACCCCAGCTTGTGAGACGGTGTGTACGATGTGACATGATCATGGCATTCATGTATAATTTGGCAGAATTCAATGTCATTGTGTTTCTTATGTATTTAAAATTTGCTAGGCTAAACTTGACTCTTTGGGTCACTTTTTTGACTTGTGTTTTGAATGTTAAATTAGAGTCAATAATGATTCCAAGGTACTAACCTGGGGCACAATGTTAATATTTTCACCTGAGATGCTTATATTTGACACAATGTTGCATTTTCTTTTTGTGAAAAACATTCCAACTGTTTTGTTGACATTAAGCTGAAGACAGGAGCGGTGTAGCCAGCTAGTGATCAGCACTAAAGCTGAGGGCAGTTTATCAGCAGCCTTTTGCTTTGTGTTGGCATGCACATATATCACAGTGTCATCGGCATATAGCTGTGTTTCCACATCAGGACAGACAGATGGCAGGTCATTAATATATAGGGAAAAAAGAAGTGGACCAAGTATTGAACCTTGTGGTACTCCGGTGCTTAAGTCTAGAGCGGGAGAGAGTCGATTATTGACGATAACATGCTGACGCCTACCAGTAAGGTATGATTCAATCCAACTGAGTGTTATGGAGAGCAGTTAAAAGCCGACAGATTGGACAGAAGGACCTTATGGTTGACTGCTTTGCGTAAATCCAGAAATACTGCACCAACAACACCTCCTTTGTCAACAATTGCTTTGACCTTTTCTATAAAAAAGCAGTTGGCTGTTTCGGTTGAATAATTTGCCCTGAAGCCAAACTGCATGGGATGAAGTTGAAATGGACTGTTGTTTAAGAAGGAGACAAGCTGTTCTGACACCCACTTCTCAGCCACCTTGGATACTACAGGTAAGATGCTAATTGGGCGGTAGTTGTTGATGTTCAGAGGGTCACCTGACTTGAAAATGGGGGTTACAATTGCAGTCTTCCATGCACTTGGGAATGTCCCGTGTAATACAGATGAATTGATGATTTGGGTAAGAGGGCAGACTAAGTAATCTTGCAGTGATTTAAGCATTGTAGAATCCATAGCGTATGTGTCCTTAGCTGTCGAAGTTTTAAGAGAATTAATAATTGCTTTGGTTTTTAATTCCGATATGGCTTGAATGCAAAAGGACATCTTACTTTCGTCGACTTTGATAATATGTTCTGCTCTCAAAGGGAAGTTCTGTGCAATCTCATCTCCAGAGTTGATAAAATATGTATTAAAAGCTATGGCAAGTTGTTCTGGGTCTTGCACTAGGTTACCATTCTCTTTTAGTTCTAGCTGCTTTTTTGGCCTGTGCTTGATTCCCAGTACGTTTTTAATCTGTTCCCAAATTATTTTAGTGTTACCTTTTGCCTCATTAATTATTGTTATGAAGAAGTTGGCTTCTGATCGTTTGAGTTACTTTGTTACGTAATGAAGTAAACCTATGCCTGTCAGTAGTTAATTTAGTTTTCAGTGCTCTTTTCAGTGCAAAGTCTCTTTCCTTCATCAAGTTCAATATGTCCGTATTGAACCAAGGAAGTGCATTGTTAGTTTTTTCTACTTTTCATTTTCCTGGAGAACATCTGCACTAAATCATGTAGCTTGGTCGCAAACATTTGGCTGTCTGTTTCTACACTGCTCCCAGTTAGCATACTTTCCCAGTCAGTGTGTTGCACAGCTTGCTCAAAGTTTGCAAATTCATGTTTTGGTATTCTTAATTGTTCCAGAGGTTTGTAAGAGTGGTGGAACCGTTTCTTTGTGAGTTTTCTGGATATTCATATTAAGTTGTGGTCAGATAGTCCAGTGATGAAATTAAATGTTTTATCCACTCTCTCAGGTTTATTACTTAATATTAAGTCTATTTGTGTCTGTGAGGATGAGGTTTCTGGTTGGTCCTTCTGTCATTTGTGTTAAGTCTAAACTATCTGTAATTTGCTTAAGGGCTTTCCTACTTGTCTTGTCTAACCAGTTACAATTCAGGTCACCAAGCGATAAACAACAATGAGCACAAATGACATTTCAGGGGACAGCATTATTTTTAATCCAAGACATTCCAAGTCATGGTTAAAAGGCCAGCATATTTGATGACAGTTGAGATGGTCTTTGACATAAATCATGACCCCACCCCCCCTTCCGTAAGATCGATCTTGTCTAAAGCTTTGATAGCCTGGCACATGCAATGCAGCGGATGGAGAGTTGGTATGAAGCCATGTTTCTGATAGGCAGAGAAAATCTAAATTGGAATCATGAAGAAGATGATAGACTTGATCAGCTTTAGGTGTGAGGCTACGGATGTTCAAATGTCCTCCAAGGATGCCCTTCGGTTTATGTTGTTGATCCCAGATCACTAAAGAGTGATTAACAGTTTTAAACAAACAATTTTTACCACTAAACAACGGCCGGAATCGCTGCCGGGCTTACTGTACATCATAAGATGCTGACCCGGAGATCGACGGCCGGAATCAGTGCCCAGCTTACGTGAACGCTACCGCTAAACATTGCCGACACGATGGTCGATGACCTGCGATGCAGGGTTAAACATACACAGATGAACACTACCACTAAAATGCATAAATACCAGGTTAGAGAGATCTTTGGATGGCCGTCTGGTTGTTGTAGGGATGAGGAATAATTACCTTGATTGCGGCAGGGTTGCTGCACCTATCCTGGACGATGCCCTGAAATGCTATTAAGACACCACCACCAGTTATATGCATGTTTACTAGAGGTAAACTGGAGAGATCTTGGATTGCCGGCCGATGTCCGGGCGAAGAGGAAGATGTAGACCAGGGGTGCCCAACCTTTTTTGAACCGACAGCTACTTTTAAAGTTGCCAGTCTGCCGAGATCTACCAGTCCAAATAGAGAGGCGTGGCCATTACTGACAGCCTACTACCAGGTAAATACACACTTCTACGTGTATAAAACTGACCTTTGTACCATTAATACTCCATAAAATACTGCAGATCCTTTATTTTACCTCTTTCGAATCTACACACATACAAGTATTTAACTGAAGTTACACAACAGAGTTGTTGATACAGAGTTGGAGTTTATTCACACGTCACATACTACAGTGGGTAATGTTTTCAAGAAACATTGAACAGTGCTGCCACATATGACACAGGGAAAAAAGAAAAGACTCTGAACCCTTTCTTTGCCATTATATAAAAATAGTGTTGCTACAAAAGTATAAATGAGGCTTACTAATAAGACAACTCAGATCTGAAGCTACACAGGAATCTGCTGCCAAAGTACAATACAAAAGACAAAATTAATAGAATCAAACCCTTTTTTGTAGCATTTTAGTTGATTATAAAAATAAATGCCTTTAAAATAGGATGCAAGCAACACTAGCTTCTTAACCTGAATTGATAATAGACTATAATAAATTTAAGTTTGCATTCTTATACCATTTTGTACAATAATTATAATGAATAAATTCAAACAAACTAAAACTTACAGCTGATCAATAACGGTATCTAACTTGAGTTTTTATTATATCAAAAACCTGTTGAAATGCTGCTGTTATTTTTATTACGCATCGGCAGCCTCCAGGAATGCTTCTTTCACAACTTCGCCGTCTTTGAAAGACTTCATGTGTTTCGCAAGCACGTGACTGACACGATAAGATGCTATGGTAGCAGCCTTGCTCTTGTTGTTGAGCCTGGTGAAAATGGACTGATGTGCATTTAGCTGTCCTTTCTGGCCCCTCCCCTTTGGGAGCAGAGGGCAGAATCAGGCAATAGAGTCTTGCTGCAGACCGCAGCAAGGAGGCGGATCCTATAGGGGCGTTTCCTATAGTGAACCACGGGAGCCGGCTCTCGCCCGCGAACGAGCCGTTTTTTGTTTTGTTTTTGCGGAGGGATCTAGATCGGCATGAAGGCACATTATGCAATGTGCAATGTGGACATTATCCCGCTTATTACACATGGCCACATTCTCAACAAAGTAACGACATGACTCCCAATAATAATTGAAATGCTTTTATGGATTTAGAAAAATATTTTAGTGATTTAAAAAATAGTTGTATGTATTGATTTAAATTGACTTGCATCCGCTAAGAAAAGTAGTCCGTTGTTACTGTTTGAACTAACGTAACAACGGCAGGAACTGCTTCTATAGTGTTTTTGAGGAGCTTTTTGATTACAGATTTGAAAACATCGTTGCTTGCTTTAAAAGTAGCACAATTCATTATGTCAAACCTTGAAAGATATCCCTGCCCTAATGCCAAAAGTAACTGGCAACTGAATATGTGTCGCCGTAGCTATGATGTCTATGTCTGAACCGCTGCGTAAAAAGGAGGGTTTCTGCCCCATTACTTCTCTTCTTACTTCTATAAGAATAAAACACGGAGGACGGAGATCTCTTTTTGTCCCCCTCTTCTCCCCGCTGCAGCCTAGCAGCTGATCTCAAAGCACGCACTCTCCTGCAGGGAGAAAAACTATATTTATATACTTTATATAGGTTGATACAGTAGCCCCTTTTTAAAATAGTTTTTATAGGTGTTGCTATCTGTTTTGTGTAGCGTGGTGCTACAAGCAAGTCAATGCATTCATTGGGTGGTATCAGAGAGTTACACGGGTCTGTAAATGCAATGAAAACAATTGGCCACAGCAAAATAATTTATATTAAACATGTCATTTTTACTTTTGAATACTTTAGTACAAAGGATTTCTTGAATAATTTAAGTGATATATGTGTATACATATAAATCATTAGTCAAAACAGGGCTACATTTGATTTAATTAAAAGGTATAATATGTGGTAAACTGAAGAGCCCTTTGGGAGCCGAAAGAGCCGGCTCTTCTTGGTGAGCCAAATGATCCGGCTCACCAAGAAGAGCCGGAATTCCCATCACTAGAACGAATTACTTCTTCTGGGAGGATTTATAAAAGCAGCTGGAATCCCTTAAGTTGCTATTGGATAAAAAAAGTTAGGAAACGCCTCTATAGGATCCGCCCCTATATGATCCGCCCCTATACGATCCGCCCCTATACGATCCGCCCCCTTGCTGCGGTCATCTCGAATCAGGAGGGAATTCCGTCTCGTAGCACTGTTTTGAAATGCCGCTCCTAAAAGACCCTTCTTCGATAAAGCCACGCTCGCATTGCAGATGAGACAGATGGACTTTGAATTAGAATAGATACAAAAATAATCATCCTCCCACTCGGAGTGAACATTATATATTTTGGGCTCTTTTGCTTCTGCCATAATTGCGGTCTTGTGTGTGTGTGCGGACTCTCTTTCCTGTTGACACGGACAATGTCAGCGAAATAGTGCCCACTGCCCACCAGCCACACCCCCACACATGGGGTCACGCCGGCCAATCACAAAGCTTTGGTGCGTTCAAGGGCATTATTCTGGCACGGGAAGATTATGTTATAGGACATTAACGATAAAACAGAATATTGTTGTTCTATTTTTGGACACATCTCGCGATCGACTGGGAATCTCCCCGCGATCGACTGGTTGGGCACCCCTGATGTAGACAATGTAATTCAGCTGTTAGCTTGAGTACAATGATACATTAATTAGCAGTTTAATTACGCCACGGTGATACATAGATGCACTTGATTGGGTGATTAGACTGTCTATCATATTACATGAACTTCTCTTTCGCCCTGAAAAGAAACCCCCCAAAAAGAATAAAAAAAAAAAAAGAAGACTCATTGAGTGTCTGAGTGAGTAGATACGGCCGCTGCTAATGTGTGGCGTTAATGGGGGTAGGGGGGGATGGTTAGAAAGATTATCTGCCACGTGGTTCCTGGCGCGAGGTAGTGGCAAAGCTGCGGTTGCGCCTGGGGCATACAGACCTCGGATGAGCGTCCTTGCAGGAACTGCAGATGTGGAGGAATGTACAATATGGGTGGGAGCAGACATTTTTGTTAAAGTTATGACAAATCTTCTCGGCTTTGACTATTATTCCCGGAAAACGGCGTGGGAAAGACTCTAGGCCCGGAGAGAGGCACTGAAGGGCAGAAAGGGGAGGTGTGTCCCTGCGCCCCACAGCTGTTACACGTAGCGACTTGATGGCCGCCGGTAGTCATCACGAGCAGCTCGGTGTCCAGCACGGACCAATCCAGGCGAACGTTGTGATGGGCTAAGTGAAGCGCTGCTTTGCTTGAATAACTTGGTAAAAGTAGAAAACGGATCTTCCGTATTTAAGGTGAAGATCACCGATCATGGCCAGATAAGCATCTAATTCGATCCTTCTTTCGGGGTAAACTGAACAGAGAACGTCCCGAAAGATGCCAAAAGCAACCAGAAATTGCCCTATGCTGAGGTCTTTGAGGAGCCGGGGGTCTGAAGACGGCAGTGATGCTTCCTCCCGTGGCAATGGACTTGTCGCACTCCGGGGAAGGCAAAATAAGGCTGACGAGATTAATGTCTTTCCCTTCGAGAATTTTCGCTCTAAGCTGTGAGGAAATGTTAGCGGCTTGGGGAATGTAAATCCTGCCTGAAGGAGGAGCTGGGAGGGTGGAAGCCAGGGAGTGAGAGGGAGCTACCGCTTGTGGATGTAAAAGACCCTGACCCGGCATAAACCCTGGCGGTACCGAAGCAGAAGACCCGGCCCTATTCGCGGAAGAGGTTGAAGCTCCAGCAGGGCCCTTTTCCATGGACTGGAGGCGAGCGTCGATTAGCAGCAAGGAGCTTGCCAGAGATTGCAGGGTGTTTGCTAAGCTAACGTCCGTGAGGGGCTGGTTTCCGGTGCTCCCGGGCTGGTCGGCACTGGGGTGAGCCTGGGAAGGGGTGGATTTTTTCGACGAGCGACCTCGTGGAGGACTCACCTTCCTTGTCCTTTTTCCCCCGCGGCTGCGCCCGCGCCCTCGCCCGCGCCCTCGCCCTCATCTCTCGGGAGAGCTGGCTGGAGCTGCTGGCTTGGGCTCGGGGACCGCGCCGGAGACTTGGTCCGAGAGCTCCCGAAGCTGGGAGAGAGGGAGATCTGGGGCTGCAGAAATGCCCTGCTGCAGTAGATGGGAGAAGAGGAAGTCTGCCTCTGCCGTACGTGAGCCGCCACGGGAAGCCAGACGGGCGCTCATGCGCCGGAGGCTTGAGGAGTTGGAAGCTACTTCTGGAGGTACGTCGGAGCCAGGATCGAGATCCTTCGAAAAAGGTTTGTTGTCGGAAAAGTCTGAATTAGACATCTTGAGGTTATATATTCCTGAGTGTTTAACAGAAGAGGAGTATTAGTGTACTAACATTTGCCTATTGTCACCTGGAATGACAGCTGACAAGAGGGAAGAGCAGATATAAAGGGATTAGCGGGTGCAACGATAGGCTTGTGAGAATGGAGAGAGGAGTGATTGGTTAGCTGGGGAGTGACACCCCCGATCACTTAATGAGGGAGGAGAGGGTAGAGAAGTGACGTGTAATATGAATGAAGAGCTTGGTCTTCCTGCTTGAACATGCGCTAAGCTTCATTAGTATGAATAGGCGCTAAAAATGTGCCTGCATTTATTAAAGGTAGGTAGGTAAGAATGGAGAAACCAGCTCGAGTGCGCTTGAATCTGAAAATACACAACCGAAAAAAATCTGCCCCTTCCTTCAGACTTCCTTACAGAGCCCCTCCTCCAACACACACGAACGCGCACATTACCAATGAGGGCACGAGATAAGCTTGTGCACAGATGGAAGGCTGACAGGCAGGTAGGCCATCCAGTTATTTTAGCCGGGCCGGCTCAGATGATTGGTCGTGCTTTTTACAGCGCCACGGCTTCCACAGATAATGTTTTTGTATGTATTTATTGTCAAAGCATTTCATATATTCATTGCTATCGGGATGTTAAGAGCATTCCATGGAATATAACAAAAAGTGAATTACCTACCATACCTTTAAATATCAGCTAAAAGAGCAGTGGAATTAAAGACCTCTGTATTTTCTGTAAAGATATTAACAGTACTTAATGTCAGCTTAGTAAACAAAAAAACATTAGCTAACAGACTAATTTCCACCACTCATGGACCACACCCACCTTTTCTTGTGAAAAACTGGGTGACATGCTGTCGCCCTTTAGTCCCTCTCTCTTGTATTTCTCTCCTTTCTCTTCTTTTCTTAGAGCCTGACTTTGTTGGTCGTTGAGACATGGTACAACACACGTATGTAGGCTAAGTACTAGCATCCCTCCTCACATGCTTTCACTCTCTGCAAGTGCCACACCGCGGTTGGAGGCAGGACCAAACCATTACACGTAAATAGAAGGGGGTGTACAGAGGCTTTGGGTAATTAACTTTTGGAAGAAAATAAGTTAAATGAATCGTAAGTTTAGTGAGTAATGTATCAATATAACGTTCTATTAATGTTAATTATTGAGGATTGATGAAAGGTTACTTACATTTTTTTTCTTAATGTTCTGAACATTTTGGGGCCCCTGTCAGTCACGGGCCCTTAGAATCGTCCTAACTTTTCACCCCCTTACGGCGCCCCTGGCTACAGCCCTACTTCACGTCACTACCGCTAAGCTAATGTTGGCTAATGTTTGGCATGATGAGGTTTAGTAGTTTCATTTAGACACTTTTTAGTAACCGCCGTTTTTAAGACACGTAGCATTTACTGACGTATTTTATGTACAAAACGTTAAAACTCTTCAGCTTGTGATAACCATAGACCTTTTTTATTGTCTAGCCGAAGGCATGTAGAAAAAAAAAACATTGACTTGAAACTGACTAAGGATCCAGAAATGGTCAAATGATAACTAATTTCCTGGTTTTATGACTCATTGCTGCACCACTCTATATGTTCACCTTGTGTGTGTATGTTGTGTTTTTAAGACTGTATGTGTGTTTGTTTTTCACTCTGAGTAAATTAAATCCAAGGTATCGCTCTCCATGTCAAATTCATGCACATATATTAGTTTAGTTTGTGGGTGTGTTTGAAGGACCAGTGTGTGTAAATGAAGTTTGATTACACTGGTGTTTTAATCAGACCTTTATAAGTCTCTCATTAGTATTCTAGTGTTGCTCCTCAATGCTGTAACAGGGTCGTACTGTGTGATATTAGTCATGCTGTTTAGTGTGTGTGTGTGTGTGTGTGTGTGTGTGTGTGTGTGTGTGTGTGTGTGTGTGTGTGTGTGTGTGTGTGTGTGTGTGTGTGTGTGTGTGTGTGTGTGTGTGTGTGTGTGTGTGTGTGTGTGTGTGTGTGTGTGTGTGTGTGTGTGTGACAAATAGGCATGAAGGAAAGCTAAAGAGAATTACTAATATCAAATACAACCACATGTATGTATGTAGATGTTAACTTAATTGCAGGGATTCCAATTTAAAGCATCCCCAGTCATGGCCTACATTAATAAGTAATTGAATACATTATTTGAAACAGATTTATATAAATGTTCTCGTGCATACAGTACATATACAATATAATAACAACTTCTAGGAAGACAATGAGACACTTCTGAAACTCGCCTTTTGTCAAAAAGATGTAAAGAATGCAGGGAAGGCTATCATCGTTGGAATGTCTTTAAAGGTCCCATGTCATGCTTTTCCGGTTGTTACCCGTCCACTTGTGTGTTATGTAGCTTTGTATGCATGTAAACGGTCTGCAGAGTCACAAACCCTCAACGTACACGTAGCAAGTTTGTTTGTTTGTAGCCTTTATTTAACCAGGCGAAAGCCCCTTGAGATCAAAAGATCTCTTTTTCAAGGGTGACCTGCAGGACATTAGTTACACATGTAACATAAAAACAACAGAACAACAATAAGGAT
Organism: Pseudochaenichthys georgianus; assembly: GCF_902827115.2. NCBI lineage: Eukaryota > Metazoa > Chordata > Actinopteri > Perciformes > Channichthyidae > Pseudochaenichthys > Pseudochaenichthys georgianus. The sequence goes on along the minus strand of NC_047507.1, from coordinate 40,395,465 downwards.
GACATACAACATAATGTACAGGTACAGTTTACAAACTCTATTTACAGTGACAGGTACCATGAGTATCAAACAGCATGTCACCCAGCTGAGTTTTTAAAATGATGCAGGGGAACAAAAGTGCTCAGGTTTAAACAGGTTTGCAGACTGTTCCAATTTAGTGGAGCTGCACAACTAAAAGTGTTCTTCCCTAAGACAGTCCTAGCACTTGGCAAATTTAATAAAACAACATCATGAGATCTCAGGCAATACGTACTTTCAATTTGTCGAGAGATCAGAGAGCAGATATAAAAAGGTAGTTTACCCAACATGGCTTTGTATATGAACATGTACCAATGACTGAGCCTCCGTACAGTTAGTGAAGGCAGACCTGCCTTGGCATACAGGGTACCTGAGTAAGTGCTTTACAGTTAGTAACAAATTTCAGGGCACTGTGATACGCAGCATCTAACTTTTCCAGGTAATTGGCAGGTGCATTCATATATATCAAATCACCATAGTCCAGCACAGGTAAAAAGGTCACAGTGACTAGCCTTTTCCTGGCCTCAAATGAGAAACAGGACTTGTTTCTGAAAAAGAAACCTAACCCTCAGATTTTTAACCAGATTAATGACCTGCAGTTTAAAAGTAAGACAATCATCAAGCCAGATACCTAGGTATTTATAACAGGCACCCACTTTGAGTACTTGTCCTTGCATAGTAACAATATCCAAAGCAGTGTCTGTAGTCTTTTTAGCTTTAGAAAAGAGCATTACCTTGGTTTTATCAACATTTAAAAGAAGCTTAAGCTCAGCGAGCTGAGTCTGAATAATGTTAAAAACAGCCTGTAATTTAACACCAGCCTCCTTAATGGAGGGACCTGCACAAGACATCACGGTATCATCCGCATAAAAATGTAAAGTAGCTTCATCCACATTTTCACCTAAACTGTTAATATATATGGAGAATAAAAGTGGTCCTAAAACAGAACCTTGAGGAACACCATTAGCAATGTTCAACCACTCAGAAGACAGCCCATCAAAATGAAGACATTGGGACCTTTCAGAGAGGTAGTTCACAAACCACCCACTGCATGGCTGGATATGCCAATACTGAGTAGCCTCTGCTTCAAGATGCGATGATCAACGGTGTCAAAAGCTTTGGATAGGTCAATAAATAGAGCTGCACAACTCTGCTTATTATCTAAAATACTCGTAATGTCATTCACCACTTTCATTGTCGCAGTGATGGTGCTGTGTTGCTTTCTGAAGCCTGACTGATGTTTAGACAGGATGTCATTTTTACATAAAAACTCCTTTACTTGTTCACTCACTAGGCGTTCGAGCACCTTCGCCAGAACTGACAATTTAGAGATTGGCCTATAGTTATTTAAAATAGTTGCCTCCCCTCCTTTTAGCAAAGGCAGGACATAAGCTGACTTCCATACTTTTGGAATTGCATTTGTGCTGAGGGAGAGGTTAAAAAGAGTAGTGAGAGGTGGAGCAATAAAATCTGCAGCTATCTTTAAAAAGAAAGGCTCTACGTTGTCCGGGCCGGCCGGTTTCTTAGGATCTAACTTGATTAAAGCTTCACGAACAACATTAACAGTAAAAGGAGTAAAACTGAAAGGGTTTTCTAGTCCACATTGTTCAGAGTCACGGACCGGGGTGTTCACAGAAGCAGAGTTAGTGACAGAATCAAACATAGAGCCACAGGACACAAAATGCTCATTAAAGCAGTTTAGCATAGTAGTCCTATCTGATATAGAGCCAGATGCTGTGGTAAGGCACGGAGGTAGCTCATTACGGATCTCACCGGTGGATATCGATTTTATGGCTTTCCAAAATATCCTAGGATTATTTAGGTTTTCTGTGGTAACTGACAAATAGTACTTCGACTTTGTACTTTTGACATTTGAAGTGAAGCTATTCCTTAGCTGCCTAAAACGCAGCCATTCTACCTCTGAGCCTGATTTCCTAGCCTTTGCCCAGGCCTTGTTTCTCTCATGAAGGAGACTGGACAGATTAGCAGAAAACCAAGGATTGTCTCGTCCCTTTACTCTAAATGTACGCAGGGGTGCATGTCTATCAATGATCTCCATAAAACCAAGATAAAAATAAGACCATGCAGTTTCTACATCAGCACACAGATCGATTTTCCCCCAATCAAACCCAAACAGATCATGCACAAAACCCTGCTCCACAAAATGTGTTATGTCTCTCTTAATAATAATACGAGGTTTAACCTTTTGAACCTTAGTGTCCCTAATTGTGGCTGCAACACAGTGATCACTCAGATCATTCGCAAATACTCCCAGAGATAAGTATTTATAGTGAGCATTAGTTAAAATGAGATCAATTAGGGAGGATTTATGAGGGGACTTAATGTTAGGGCGAGTAGGACTGTCAACAATCTGAGTAACATTCAAAGAGATACAAAGGTTTTTAAAATCCTCTGACACTGCAGTTAACCAGTCCCAGTTAAAATCTCCAAGTAGCACTATTTCCTTGTAGTCTAGTTGTGATAAAAGTTTTTCTAGTGAAGACAAGGAGTCCTTGCCAGCTGAGGGGGGTCTGTAACTCACTACCATGACCTGTTGCCCCTTTGCCACTTCTATATTTATGGCTAAAAATTCAAATTGCTTACTGATAGATTTGGAAACTAATGTGGTTACACTGAACTTATTCTTAACATAAATGGCAACGCCACCACCTTTATTAGGCCGGTCGGTACGATACACATTATAACCATTAAGGCAATGTCAGAGGCCAAAATAGATTTGTTTAGCCATGTTTCTGATAAAACAATGACGTCAGTCGAGCTCGCCCAGATACGGACAACATCTAGTTTACCTAACAGACTGCGCACATTCAAGTGGATGAAACCCAACCCAGACCTAGCTTTAAAATCAGCAGGAGTAGCGATCTGACTACTGCTACTGGGCGGACCAGGGTTAGGTTGTACATTTCCTGACAGTAATAACAACAAAAAAAACAGGCATATTTTCCTCTTAAACGACACACATACATTGTCATCTACTTTAGAAACACCGGAAAAGTCTGCGAGAGTGTGATTAGAGCTTAAGAAGCAGTCCTGAAGAACCATCATCGCAGGAAAACAAAAAAGACTAACATATGTTGTCGAGCAGATTGTCTGTGACAAGGCAACCGGTAATTGTTTGTGCAACACATCCGAACCTTTGCAGGGGATGCCCACTGCGGGTGGCAGAACAGACCTGAATCCAGTAGACTCCAATGACTAGAGATCTTCTCATAGTCCAAAACAGTTAACAGGTACAGCAGAATCCCGATATGGGCCATTTTCCCAGACCAGCACACAGTATCCGTGATGTTCCTGGAGCGAATCAGCACAGGGACAGGCGAAAACAGCAGTGTGGAAGCGCTCCGGTCCCTCTGTGGTATCCCCGGGGTGAAAGCAGGCCTCTGCAACAGCAGAACCAGGACAGGTGGAAAGCAGGCCCCAGCGGTGGTATAATCCTCCTCCGCACAGCCGCACACGCCCGGTGGAAGCAGGCCAAGCCCGAAGCGGTGATCCACTCCGTCTCTCCGTCTCTCCGCGACTACTCCGGGTTAAAAGCCTCTCCAGTACAGCCGTACTCTACAGGTGGGAGCAGGCCTCCGTAGATCGCAGATCGCAGGCAGCAACAGGTGGAGCCGCTCCGTCTCTTCGCTCCGTCTCCGGGGGAAAAACACCTCAGTACAGCCGTACTCGACAGATGGGAGTAGGCCTCCGCAGATCGCAGACAACTAAAACTACTACTTGTATAAGCAGGGATGGCTAACAGTTTGTAAGCAGGAGAGCTAGATGCTAACAGATGCCAGATGCTAACAGGTAGTCCGAGCCTGTAGAAATTGCAACTGCCTCACGCGAGTGCCTAGGTGATTGTGATCACCTATTGTGAGTAAAGCTCCAACACAGAACATACCTGTCTATGCTGCCCCAGAACACCCCGTTGGACATTTCTCTTTTTCCATTGTTTACTTCTTGGGTATAGTGACGTATTTCGGGTATAGTGACGTAACGATACGTCTGCGGAGCTGTTACACTTGGACCAATCCGCGGACTTCCTCACACTCACACACACACACACACTCGGCGGGACATTGTGAGGCTCGCTGCTGTGAGGAGCGGGACACTGTCTGGCTCACTGGTCAGCGAGACACCGCGAAACTCAGCCTGGGCACACACACAAACTCCCAGCCAGGCTGTGTGTGTGTTCGGGCTGGGTTTCGCTGTGTCTCCCTGTCTCGCAGATGGCCACTGGGCTCACAGGGAGGGGGGGGGGCAGAGAGTGAATACACATACTATACAGAGATGCTGTATGAGAAACCAAATGTGATATAAATGTATTTTAGTAGACCTCAAAAATGGAATTATGATCAGTAGAAATGGCCATGACATGGGACCTTTAATGTCAAACCGTACATACTTACTCGTACATACACTCGTACAAAGTGCAGGTGAATATGTCCCTTGCTGTGTCTTAATTCAGATACTGCCTTTAGTTCCCTGCCCTGGCGTTCTGTGCAGTGTTTATATTGTGTTGTGTTATCTAAAATCGCACAACGCTGCTGTGCCCTCACCTTTAGTGAGGATAGTCGTTCTTAGCAACGTTATTGTTCGCCGTAGCAAAAAATTCAAGGCTGCTAAAATAACCCAATAACATTAACAGTGCAGTTTTTCAACACCAGCTAGTGTTACCTTTTATTAAATGCTTAAAAACAGCACATTTATAACCTTTTTTGTATGGTTCTTTGTTTACTGGAGCAACCACAATCTCAGCTGGTGGCGTAGCTTCTGTTACGTAGCTAAGATGGCGGTAGTTGAGGGAGAGAAGTGTCCAGCGTTACACACTCAAGTGTTTGAACGTTATGAGAGTACAATCAAGGTTCTCATAGTGCATTCTGCCATATTTCACATTGGCATTCACTTATGCACATGGAAGTACATTGATATGTGAATTGGAACCCAGCAACAGGAGAAAATGTGAGTCACCACAAACTCACAAGCTAAGCAATAGTGATGTATAGTCAGTCCAAACCGCACAACCTGAACAAATTAAATGTTGTTTTTTTCCGTGAGTTACACATTGTATATAATGTTAGACTTGTCCACCATTGTCACACACAAACATATTAGTGACAAAGGGAATAAAGGTCCTCAAATCATTCATAAATCACTATAGGTTGTTTGTGTGCAACCTCAGGAAGCTTTCGGTTTGGATTATGTTTGCTTTATGTGAACCAAAGAAAAGAATGGTGAGCTTTATAGAGATCTGTGAGTAAAGGTTATAAACTGATAATTAATGCCTCTGCTTTTAAATGACACAAATCAGCCTCAAAGATAAAAACAGCTGGTTGATGGAAGATTTGTAAGACAGCTGCAAAGCGTATAAACTGATGTATGATTGAATACAAATACAAGCAAATGTGAACCTTAGCTTCAGCTGTGGAAAACCAAAAAGCAAATCTCCTCTGCTGGAGCTTAAAATGTAAATGTTCCTCTCTGGTTTGAACATTTCCAGACATTCTCACCAGCTAAAACACATTTCATCCTTCAAATATGTTGGGAAACATGCAGGGAACATTACTGTATGCACATTATCACTTTTAATGCACGGTGTGTTTGTTATTTCTGCAGGCAAGCCCCGGGTGGACACATTTTAACAGCTCAGACCTTAATCTGCTCTGGGAGGATAAATTAAACACGCCTCCAGACTCAAACCTACATGCAATGTGAATGTTAGAGTGTGTGTGTGTGTGTGTGTGTGTGTGTGTGTGTGTGTGTGTGTGTGTGTGTGTGTGTGTGTGTGTGTGTGTGTGTGTGTGTGTGTGTGTGTGTGTGTGTGTGTGTGTGTGTGTGTGTGTGTGTGTGTGTGTGTTTCCCACTTCTTAAGCCCCTGTCACACTGTCCCGAAATTGACACCCGATGGACACACGAATATGGAATTGTGAATTTCGCACGAAGATGGCCACACACGAAGGCACACGAAGGCAACATTTACATTACATTTAAGACATACAACTGCAATGAAAGTACCAAAAACAATTATGTTACAGTACTATGATACTGTACTGATATCTTCAGACTTTGGTCTTTACTTTATCCGTCTTTATATGTAGAAAATATTACGTTTTCTCCATAATGTTGTTTCCATAGCAACAACAACTTCCTGTCAACTCTCCTTCAAAATAATATATTATATCCTTTTTAGTTTCACAGAACACAAATTGGGTTATTTACATAATATGTTTACATGATTTTGTTGTGCAATAAAACAACCCGATGGACACACGATAAAGGAAATGTTCAAATTCGGCTGTGATCGTAGCAACATCGGGCCATTCGTGAGGGCATCTTAAGCCATCGTATGATCGCTGGTGGAGTTTCTCAGGCTCCGGCAGCAACTTCGTGAGCGGTGGCAAAATCTTTGGCATGCCAAAAAATTGCGAAAGGACCTTGAGAAGGTTCATTTTCGTGTTGAATTCGTGTATCAACTTTGCCCTTCGTAAGGCCATCGTGAGGGCATCTTGTTATCATCGGTGCCATCGGGCATTCGCCCCGATCAGAGTGAGGGCGAATGCACCGATGATAACACGAAGATGACACGATTTGACAAGATGCCCTCACGAGTGCCTTACGAAGTTGCCGCTCACGAAGTTGCTGCCGGAGCCTGAGAAACTCCACCAGCGATCATACGATGGCTTAAGATGCCCTCACGAATGGCCCGATGTTGCTACGATCACAGCCGAATTTGAACATTTCCTTTATCGTGTGTCCATCGGGTGTCAATTTCGGGACAGTGTGACAGGGGCTTTAGCATTTCCTCTTTAGATGTTGTTCCTAGGCTAATTTTATAAAACGGGTGTGATGAGGAGATTTGTATTGTTTTTTGTTATTATTTATCTGTATTTATTATGTCGGAAGGTTCTGATTCCAATCCACACCTTTCATCATTTAAAATTTGCCTGAAACATTTTGCCTTGTAAATATTTACCAGTATTCAAAAGACACCATGATCATATTCTGGGCTATTTATTTAATAATGAATTCAGAAAAAGTACAGGAAGAAATACAGATGCAAATAATGAATAAATAATACTCTGCCCTTAAAAGGTTTCTGGCTCCAAGCAGAACGTCGTGGGCTGAACAAAAAATAAATACAGGATAAAAGTCATTTAGAAGCTGCTTTTCTGTCAGTGATAACTTGTTCTGCACTATACTTTATATACCTTCACTTTGATCAATGCAATGTTTTGTTGTGTTTGTTGATTGTTATGTGTATCAGCTCAAGGACTGGAGATGGAAATGTGCTATTATTTCAAATCTGCTATAGATCATCTTATACCCTTATAATATTAATATATTTGTATGCATGTCTTTTTGATCATATTAATAATAATAATTGTTAGTATTATTTAAAATACAAATTCAGAAACAAATGTAGCTTCAGATGACGCTTCAAAGAAACACTTTATGAAAAACTTTTAAGAAACATCATGACGAGGGCAAGGTCAGTGTCAGGGCCAGGGCATTCTATCAAAGATATAGAATACCTTGGTTGAAGGATATCCTACTCAGAGACCCAGAACAAGATCTGATTGGTTGCTTTCTTTTCTAACACAACACCACTGAAATGCGTAGTACATCTTCCGAGAAGGACAAACAAATCAACGTAACACTGTAATATTACAGATCAACAACACAGATACCATTCTCATCTATTCATTTTATTTACAATTTATTACATTTTATTTATATAATCAAATCGATTTTTTTGGAGTGTTCCAGGGTATTCTCTGAATACCTTGAAGGCCCTGACGGTTCACCACTGATGTACGTGAATGGATGAATGATGACTTGTGTATGTAAAGCCCTTTAAGCAGTTGAAAAGACTGCTTAAAGTGATATAAATACAGTCCATTTGCTAATCCATTTACCATTATGTCCGTGCAGTTTCCTCTAAAGGCTTGCTGGATTAGAAGGACTAAGATGCAAAGGAAAGATCCAAGAGAGGGATGCATCTAAGATATTTGGGATGCACAAATTGCTTAGGAAAAGACACCAGCCAGTCTTGAATCAGACCTGTGGCATTTCTTAACACTTCAGTATTGATGTATAGTCATTCTGCTAGTTCTGAATTGATTCAGATTGCCAGATTTATTTTTAAAAAAAGACACAAAGTTCTATCTGTAACTTCACCTTGCCATAAGCTGCATGGCAACAGAGTTTAAAGCTCTCTGGTAGGACGCCTCTTGGCTTACACTGTTAGAACCGAGGTCATCAGTAATGTGTTCCTACACACACTCAGAGAGCAAAAGGGTGCATAGAATGTCACAGTTTAGCACAGGGGTTCCCAAACGTTGCCATGCCAAGGACTTCATATAGCATTATCCTCTGGCGGGGACCCCCCTGTTGCAATTTATTTTTTAAATGATGTGTATAAGTGCCTCCCGATGGAGCATGCAGTGTGTTGCCACTACATTTGGGGCCTTCTGCCTGATCGAAGCTGTCACTCCGCTTTCTTTGCCTGTCACAGCCCCCCTGCCCCATCTGAGCACACCCCCACACAACGAGACCAGTCAAGTCCGTTTGAGACGATGTACTCATCTAAAACTTGGAAAATGTCTCTTCATGTGGTCCTACCTTCCAGTGCTTTGCAAAATAATATTTCCTCAACAAATTTGTCTTCTGAAATAAGTCTGATGTATGCAAGCAACTCTGCGACATTTGCTACATCCGTGCTCTCATCCAGCTGCAGAGCGACATATTCACTCGCTCTCACTTGCTCCAAAAGCTGAGCAAACGTTCACTCTCAGTAGCGGCAGCTCGATTCTGATTGGCTTGAAGGGCGGTCGTGTGATTAAAAAACAAAAAATATGAAAATATTGGCATCAAAGGACACACAGATTGATAGATATGCAGTTATTAATAACATCTAAAAAAAATAAAATGTAAACTTTAAAAAAACTTTACGTGACCCCCCTGGTGGCCCCCCAGGGGGTCGGGCCCCCACTTTGAAAAACACTGGTTTAGCAGACAAAGACATGACTGACTCATTGTTTTGTTGACAACATATGAAATGAGGAATGTCTTTACTCTTATTGTATGCATGTCATTTTACAATTGTAAAGAAAACGGTGAAGTAGCATTTGAAATGTGTGCTGCACACATGGTTTTTAGAGTAGAAATTAATAAAAAGTTCTAGTTCTTATTGACTCCAATCTGTGCAAAAGAACATAGCGCCTTCTTCGGGCAGAAAGGTGCGCGTTTCATCAAGAACCAACGGCATGCGCTCTGTTCTTATTGGAATCAATTGAAAAAAGGACACGGCCCTGAGCCATTAATCAGTTCAGCTGCACATCTCAACTGACCTTCTTATTGATTTGCTGGCGTTCTGCTGTGTCACAGTTTATTCATTATGATTTTGTCAACACTAAATTTACTCCATGTGATACGTCTTATCATAAAGCACATTTTAAATGGAGAGAGAGATGAGAAGGAGGGATAATGGGGGGGTGGAGAGATAGAGAGTGCTAAGGCTGCAATGAAGGAGGTATTGATTTTCTTTAGAGGCTCTTTAATCAGAAGTTGTAGTGACAACTGTGTGTGTGTGTGTGTGTGTGTGTGTGTGTGTGTGTGTGTGTGTGTGTGTGTGTGTGTGTGTGTGTGTGTGTGTGTGTGTGTGTGTGTGTGTGTGTGTGTGTGTGTGTGTGTGTGTGTGTGTGTGTGTGTGTGTGTGTGTGTGGTGTGTGGGGGGGGGGGGGGGGGCAGGCAGTGGATAGATAGATGAGGCTGCCCGGTAGATGGATGAGTGGAACAAGCAGTCGTTCATCATCTGAGAACAAGGAAGGAAACACTGTGATGGAGAGGTGGAGGAAAGGGGGTTTTTAAGAGAGGGGGGTGGGATACAGTAAAGGAAAGAAAATATGGTATTAAGAAAACACTGAAACTGTAGAAAAAAGGAAAGAGAGGAGATTTAAATATGCAAATTAACCATTATCTCAATAAATATGCACATATTTTAACACATTTCAGGAATCGAAATCTGAACTTTGGATAAAGCCAGGTTCACAATTCTTGTTTCATTTTGTAGTCATATTAGTATCTAAGGCTTTTACATAAGGGATATTGGATATCTCTTTGTATCACTCCATAAATCAGAAAATACTGTCAACAGCCCTAAAATATCAATTTTCGCCATGTTTTTAGGTATACAATGTTGTATAATTCAGGCTATGAATGATATATGAACAAACCCTTCTGTAAAAGCCTTCATAATATTGATAGGAATATAACTGGAAGGTTTGGTGTATGTGCGTGCTACTCAAACTCAGAGTAGGAGAAAAAACTCATTTTGAGAAAACGACCTTTAAAGATGTGAGTGAGGCGCTAGCTAAACCCTCCTGTTCTTTGGATGACAGCTTGCGCATCGACGCACTCCGTGAAGGTATTTCATGTTCGGGGTCATTTGTTTTTTGTATAATCTTGCTTCATGCAAGTGACAATTGTTGTCGTCTTCTCTGTGAACGTTTTTTTCGCTGTTCTTTTGCCATTTGAGATTTCAATTTCTAGCGGAAAGCTAACCAAGAAGTGTTTTAGCACACCACGTGACGCATCTGAACGAATCACGTTGTCAGAAATTGACACCAGCCAATGAGATTTTGTTTCTTGGTTTAAGACCCCTTTGTGCTTTCACGATTGGTTGCTGATACAAAGGAAATGAATGGGGCGAAGCCTGCGAGCTAGTTCAGGCAGTCAACTCGAGCACTTATGCTGCATTCCTACATAACGCCCCCTTGCCGCTCTACAACCAACCAAACAGAGTCTCCTTAATATGCCGCTCTATTTAACCTGCCAGATCTCTCTCCATGCATTGCTTGCTGCTGCTATTGCTGCAGCTACGTCGCTGCTGCTTGCTGCGTTCATTTGCCTGCCGGTGCTGTCCTTGCAAATGTCTATTGCAATCTCCGACTCCGGAACCGAATCATCATACGCAAGAAGCCGTAAGAAATGCCTCATTCCCGAAACACAGGCTAGCTCAGAGCATGGTTCAGACGCCGCTGGAACGAGCCACAGCTCCCGCACGACACACATTCAGGTGTCCCTTCCGTCCTCATCTGGAGTAACTTTGAATATCCTTTGGGCCAGAGGAAGTCCCGAGTTCTACGCCAGCTCTGGTAACAACCCTTCTCTTGTGTGTCAGCTAAGAGTCGCACTGTCTCTCGGTCGGTGGGTATTTAAACACCAAAAAAGGCAGGAGCAAGCTGACTCCTGCATTCCCAAAGTACCTGCCATCCTGTCCTACCTTCTCGAAGTAAAATCAGCGCTTGAAGCCTTTAATTGCACGATATATTCCCGTGAACAAACTCGATTTCCTCTACCTGCAATGTAAACAAATGTTTCTACTTCCACGTTCAACCACGTTGTGCCGCTGACGTCACACTCCCGAGGAGTCTGGGAATTGGAGTCCCAGATCCAGCCACGAGTCCTTGCTTCCTGACAGGTATATAATACTATTCTGCATAAGCAATGTTTTATTATGGAAATATTTGGCCTGCAGTAAGTCATATTTGAGGCAATTATACAGAAGTTGTATGTGTATAAGTATTTATACTACTATAAATCAATGAAATTAAAAACGGAAATAAATTAATAATTTCCATCACGTGAATATGAAGGGAAGCTCGATACATTTTTGACCATCATTTTAGACTTCAATCTCCTACAGTGTCTTTTCTATGAATACCATGAATCATTCTCTACCAAGCGGCCATATACATTTAATCACCTACCAAAGAAGAGTTTTTCCTCACAGGAATTAAGCGCTACCTGCAATATCTGCCCCTCGCTGGGTGTGCCTCAGGAGGCTTCATGCTGCAAATCGTTTCCAAGCTCTTCCTAATCAAAGATGTTCGTCAAATTACCTTATCACAGGCTTAAATCAAGGTTTCTTAGCAGGTTATGCTGGCTCCCAGGGACCCATGTCTGTTGAAACCTGCACTCAAGACTGAAGTTTGCACTGAAGGAGCCAGGAGTATTACACGTGCTGCTAATTAAACGTTTAAAAACACGACAGGCCCCTAGCCTAGTGCTAGGAGGAATTATTCTAGCAACGTTTCTTTATTGAGCCATTAGTTCCTCACAATTATTCTGTTAAGAGTATTAACTACTAACATTGTTCCCGTTTCTTTGCTCTGTAGATGACATGGCAGGGAAAGCAGACATCCCATATGCCTTCTGTGGCATATATATTTTAAGGTTTTACAATCAAATGTGCATTTGGTTGCCATAGTAGCCCACGTTTCTTTGACACCAGAAGCATTATGCTGGATTCTCTACGACACATATACATTGTCATCTCATTTAGAAACACCGGGAAAGTCTGCGAGAGTGTGATTTGAGCTTAAGAAGCAGTCCTGAAGAACCATCATCGCAGGAAAACAAAAAAGACAAACATATTTTGTCGAGCAGATTGTCTGTGACAAGGCAACCGGTAATTGTTTGAGCAACACATCCAAACCTTTGCAGGGGATGCCCACTGCAGGTGGCAGAACAGACCTGAGTCCAGTAGTCTTCTCAGAATGACTAGAGATATTCTCATAGTCCAAAACAGTTAACAGGCACAGCAGAATCCCGATATGGGCCATTCTCCCAGACCAGCACACAGTATCCGCGATGTTCCTGGAGCAAAATCAGCACAGCAGCAAAGGACAGGCGAAAACAGCAGCGTGGAAGCGCTCCGGTCCCTCCGTGGTATCCCCGGGGTGAAAGCAGGCTCTGCGACAGCAGAACCAGGACAGGTGAAAGCAGGCCTCTGCAACAGCAGAACCAGGACAGGTGAAAGCAGGCCTCTGCGGTGGTAAAATCCTCCTGCGTACAGCAGCACACGCCCGGTGGAAGCAGGCCAAGCCCGAAGCGTGGATCCACTCCGGGGTAAAAACCTCTCCAGTACAGCCGTATTCTACAGGTGGGAGCAGGCCTCCGTAGATCGCAGATCGCAGGCAGCAACAGGTGGAGCCGCTCCGTCTCTTCGCGACGTCTCCGAAGGGAAAACACCTCAGTACAGCCGACCTCGGCAGATCGCAGACAACTAAAACTACTACTTGTATAAGCAGGGATGGCTAAAAGTTTGTAAGCAGTAGAGCTAGATGCTAACAGATGCCAGATGCTAACAGGTAGTGCGAGCCTGTAGAAATTGCGACTGCCTCCAATGACGTGATGACCTTAAGGGCCGGCACCATAGTCTTAGGTCACGTTCACACCTGCTTGGTTAGTACTATTGAATCGGTCCCTGTAGCGTTAACCCCTTGATGCGGTTCGTTGGATTGGTGTGGAAGCAGTCCGATACCTCTGCTCCGCCTAAAAGAGGTGGTCTCGGGTCGCTCGCTAGTAAACTCTGGAGAGGTTCATTGCTGGTGTGACGTAGTCCGCATCAAAACATGGGAAACAACTATTTGCGCGTCATCGCTTGTTTTGCTATCTATGCTGTGAACATACAGTAACCTTTAGGGTCATGCATTCCTTCTGGTGACTGCTTACCTCACTGGTCCCCTGTGTACAGAGAAAAGGCAGTGGTACAATCTCATCAGAGCCACCTGTCATCGGTGAAACCTCCTCACTGCAACGTCTCATTATGTGTTATAATGTTTTTAATGCACGTTGTCTGATTTATAATCCTATGCGCCGGCCGCAGAGTCTGTTGATGTGCTCTCCAGATTAACAGCAGTATGAAAATAACCTGCCAATGCTCCATGATGCAGGCTACTGTGGGAATGGCTGGGATCTGCATTTTATCCGCTTAATGTTCCGCCAATTGTTGAAAAAGCATCTCCGTACAATGACTTTAGTTTACAGTTCATAGTCTGTTTGAGGTTGCCTGGGTGAACGCAAACCCAACCTTCTGCAAATGAAACGATGTAATACACTTGCGTCTGGTGTAAAGACGCGGACTATTCAGCATGAATGCAATCTTAGAGATGGCTATTGCTCAGATCTTTGGTCTAGCCCCTCTGCGATGAGTAGAAGGTTATGTTCATTCTTTTATAATGACCTTGCGGTGTCCTCAGATCCTCTCTAGTTACTTACAGATGCTGCGCCTTCTGCTGGTTCGGGGGATTTCACAATGAGTGGTTTGCCCCACCAGCTTGCCATGCCCTCGTTCAACCAAACGACTGACGGATCTACACGTCAAGCCCTCAAGGATTTCCCATATTCTGCCTCCAACCAAGAGCATGATTCAGAGCATACAATTCAGCTTGGTACTTTATCTTCTTCTGTCCCAACCTCCTCTGTGTACTTATACAATATATATAATAGTTGTTCATGCATTAATTGTATTTTCATTCGAATCCTGCAATCTTCAAGTGCTAAGTATTAAGCAACGCTAGAGTTCATTAATTTGCTCCTCAAGGGCCTTCAGAAGGCACGTCCTCCACGCAATGATAAAGACTGCCTCTTAACTTTGCACCCGTGCAAAGGTTAATGTCTAAGTTCAGGCAAAGGGGTTTCACTATACATTGATAAACGTCAGATGCAGTTGTTACAGCTTTCTATTGGTTTCTCAGGTGGTGAATATACACAGACCTCTCACCTTTTAATCCTCAGCATAATCTCTCCCATACTGAATTAATTTTGGAGATCAAATATACACACTTTTTGAAACATTCAATGTCTGACATATCTGATTGGGGAGTCAAGGAACCCCGAATAATCATTGCTAAAACTAACACTGTTTTCTTTGTCCTTTATCTTCCATGCTGAACTTCTCGCATCATTGCCCTCTGACACATGCGTCGGCACCCATGTGTATTCGATGGCTGCAAACCCAACGACGAGGGTTCTCCTCCAAGCTGCGTGATCTCTGCCTAAGCTGCGACCTGCCCCCAGATCGCTATTCCCACTGTTTAAGAATCTGCACAGCCACAACCGCAGCTCTATATCTGCCTACCTCAACCCTGAGTATCCTGGGCCGTCGGGCATCTTCTGCCCACCAGCGCTATATCATGCCTCACATGAATGAGATCCTTGCAGCACAAACAACCATGAGCTCTTGCACTACTCGATGATGAGTAACGTTCAAAGATGTATATCTGTAGAATCCTGTTATTGCATATCAGGTGGTTGCTGGGTTAGATTATATTTATTTCATTATAGTATATTCCCCTCATCGCTGCATGCTTGGGGGGGAAAGCTCATTGTCGCTGCCTCAAAGACCTAGACACGGCAGTCTTGATGGGTAGTATATTCCCCTCAAAGCCGCGGTGCTGGGGGGGGGGGGGGGGTCGGCACTGGTCACTTCCAGGCCTACACATAGCAGTCTCGCTAGGTAGTATATTCCCCTCAAAGCCGCGGTGCTTAAGGGGGATGGCTTTTCGGGCTGTTCCCCGGGCCTTCACATAGCAGTCACTCGGTAGTATATTCCCCTCAAAGCCGCGGTGCTTAAGGGGGATGGCTTTTCGGGCTGTTCCCCGGGCCTTCACATAGCAGTCACTCGGTAGTATATTCCCCTCAAAGCCGCGGTGCTTAAGGGGGATGGCTTTTCGGGCTGTTCCCGGGCCTTCACATAGCAGTCACTAGTATATTCCCCTTAAAGCCGCGGTGCTTAATGGGGATGGCTTTTCGGGCTGTTCCCGGGCCTTCACATAGCAGTTTCATTAGGTAGCATATATAGGTAGTATATTCCTCTCAAAGCCGCTGTGCTCAGGGAAGAATCGGCTCTGGGCTATTCCTCAGGCCTACACATAGCAGTCTCACTTAGTAGTATATTCCCCTTAAAGCCGCTGTGCTTAGGGGAATGGCCACATGGCAGCTCGCCAGGCCCTCTACTTATCAGTCTCACATCACCAGCGTCAGGCTCGGGCTACGCAGTTTTGGGGGATAGTATCTAATCTCCACGCAGTTTTGGGGGTTAGTTATTTAATCATCACTCATCGTGCTATGTATATCTATGGAGTGATGATGCCCGAGCCTAGTCGCCAAACTCAACTATATGCTGCTTCTAATAAACATGTTAAAGGAACACGTGAGTTGTCTGACTGAAATGGGGCGAAGCCTGCGAGCTAGTTCAGGCAGTCAACTCGAGCACTTATGCTGCATTCCTACATAACGCCCCCTTGCCGCTCTACAACCAACCAAACAGAGTCTCCTTAATATGCCGCTCTATTTAACCTGCCAGATCTCTCTCCATGCATTGCTTGCTGCTGCTATTGCTGCAGCTACGTCGCTGCTGCTTGCCTGCCCCACCACCACCCCAGCTTCCACCTGTAGGCTCGGGGGTTAGTTATTTAATCATCACTCATCGTGCTATGTATATCTATGGAGTGATGATGCCCGAGCCTAGTCGCCAAACTCAACTATATGCTGCTTCTAATAAACATGTTAAAGGAACACGTGAGTTGTCTGACTGAACTATATTTGGATCCGATGAGATTGTGCAGGAGAGACACAGCTTTCCAACGATATCTCTGTTGACATGGTGCACACAGCGGTCGCGGTACTTTATGTTACGTTAGAATGCTAACTTTTGGTGAATTTAGGAGAAATCTACAGACGCAAATAGACAAACTATAGTAAAATAAACACTTAAATGTGTATTTTGTACGTTTTCCTTCCAAAAGCCTGAAAGAAAACATGTTATAGAATTAAAATAGCACAACATCTCAAAATTGACCATTAGGCCTACTTGAAAAACGATGTTTTTGCCTGCCGTGTTTCGCCTTAATTTTTTTTACTGTGTTCAATCTGAATTTACATAAAAACTAGGGCTGTCAGTCGATTAAAAATATTTAATCGCGATTAATCGCATGATTGTCCATAGTTAATCGCGATTAATCTCAAATTAATCGCACATTTTTGATCTGTTCTAAATGTACCTTAGAGGAATATTTTCAAGTTTGTAATACTCTTATCAATGTGTGTGTGTGTGTGTGTGTGTGTGTGTGTGTGTGTGTGTGTGTGTGTGTGTGTGTGTGTGTGTGTGTGTGTGTGTGTGTGTGTGTGTGTGTGTGTGTGTGTGTGATGGATCGTTGGAGCTATATGCAACTCAAGGCATATGCTCGAACGGGAGCTGCCTGGAAGCTGCAATCATGTTGCGCACTATCCGTGCTGAGTGTGCTGACTTTTCGTACAATGTCCCGCTGTCTGGCTTCCTGCATAAAGTCAAGTGCTCGGCGCAGTTGTGTGGATAGAGCGCTTCTCTGTTTTCATTTAAACAGCTCCTTATATCCGTTAGCGCAGCTAGCTAGCACCAGATGCTAACAACAACAATGCACGTAAGGTCTCTCTCTCACTCGCTCGGGCCACACATACACACACCCTCCCGGTCCTCCCGATGGCCAGTCGGTGCCTGCCGGTGAGCGTGGAAGTGTGGTCTGCCACAAGCGGGCGGCAGGAGCGAGGCTGTCAGCATCAGCTTGTCGATGGTATTCTAAACTCGATGCGGCCGAGGAAAAAAAATACAAATGCGTTAATCGCGTTAAAATAATTAGTGGCGTTAATTTTTTTTAACGCATCTATAAAAACATCTATATTGATTCTGACACGTCTACATCCAACTCACAGGTGTAACCTTGCTTTGAGAACAAAGATTATTAATTTCCCCCTTTTTAGAAGGGAAGATATGGTCATTTGTTCTGGGAATGTCATTTTCGAGCCTGAGACCTGGAAAACAGGCTCAGGGCTTAACAGGTTAAAAAAAACTAGCAAACTGTTTATAATTGATTATGTTGTGTAATCCCCTACTGAAAACCTCAAGTAATGTGTAAAAAAGTTAAATGATTGCAGTGTTTTACAAGCCTCATTTTCTACAAGATAACTTTTTGTAAGGTATACATTTTGTAAAAGTCTATATATCGTACTGACTTTAAATTCCATTCTTTCATTCTCATATTACAACAATTACAAAATCTTCACAAAATGTCATTTTTCAAAGGAAAATTACCCTTTTTGGAAAGTTTTCAAAAAACGTGTATTTTGGATTTCCTCTGAAACATTTTTCTATTTTCTTTTGTATTAGGATTGTATTTTGAAGGTACTTACTTTGATGTTAACAGGCTTGTTGAATCTCACTGACGCAGCACATGAAAAACTAACTGTGTTTGTCTTATTTCACATGTTGTGGGTTGGTAGGCAATGAGATACATAAATGCGTGTTCATAACCATTAAATAAGTATGTTTTTAATAATTTATCCCCATTGATATTTAAAAAACCATTAAACACATATTTTAGACTATCGGCCCTATAGTCTAGTATCTGGGTTTAACATTTTTTTAGGGAGACTTCAAATATCTTGCACCATCTTCAAATATGGTAGATTTATTTATTTTTATGTAGGGCGACTGTGGCTGTGAGGGACTGCGGTCGTCTTTCCACCAGAAGGTTGTGGGTTCGATCCCAGCCCATGCAGTCAACATGTCGATGTATCCTTGGGCAAGATACTTAACCCTGAGTTGCTCCCGATGGCCAACGGTGTGTGAATGTGTATGCGTGTTAGTTCCTAGAGTAATATACACTGCTCTGAATGAATGGGTGAACGACATGTAGTATGTAAAGCGCTTTGAGGGGTCTTAAAGACTGGATAAAGCGCTATATAAGTACAGTCCATTTACCATTTATAAACGTTTGCTTCAAAGAAAGCAGAAATGGGAGAATAACTACAGCAATATGCAGACAGTCACAGCCTCTAGAGGGAAGTTAAAGCAGAGCCAGCTCTCCTCCAGTCAACTGAATAGAGGCAGAAACAACCATTCTTTAGGATCTATGAAATCGTTATTTAATTAATCGTCTGTGCCGTAAATTGCCCTGTTATTAATTGCCTACCGACTGATAATGAACTGATCTCGGGCGTGCCATGATTGTGGAGCAGAAAACAATGCGGTATCGATCTGTCCATCGGCTGTTCCAGGAACAACAGTTCATTAATGCACTCTTAAGAGAGACTATCTGTCTCTATTACTGCCTGTTGGCCTGCATGGCAATGATTTATAGGCAACCTGTGGAGGCAACGGAGAGCTAATGTTGAGTGGGAATGGAGAAGTCAACAGGGATGAAGCTAACAGTGTGTGTCGTTGTGTGTATCAGCGATAGAACCCTGCTGTTGTCAGAATCCTCAATAATGCACGGGAAATTAGGTCTGTAAGTGATTTTGTCTCAATTGGCCTCAACAAAGATGTGATGCCGCTTCATCTATATATTATTATATTTAATCCAGGCCCAGGTAAACACCACTCCCTCGCTACTCCCCTACTGTGAGTGGGACTGAGGTAGCCCTAAACTAAAACACACCTGTTTGTTATCCTGGCTGCTAAATGATGGTAGGAGCTCTCCATTGATGTCAGGACAGCAGGAAGTCTACATATATTTTCCCACAAACTGAAAACCCACCTGTTTCTACTGGGCCTTGGCCAATAAAAAAAAATTATAAATAAAATCTCTGTTCTCTACGTAGCACTTTGGCTTAATTGAAGCTAATGCAGTAGCACTTTATCTGGTTTGGCTTATACAGTAGATGGCTAATGCACCTGCAGGACTATTGCTTTTAAATTGGGTTCAAAATGGTTGAATGCACCTATTGTAAGTCACGTGGGATAAAGCGTTCGCTAAATTAAATGTAATGTGATATTCCATTGTACAGCATGTATATAGGTTATTTATTTTACCATTAACTTGTACTATTTCAATTGTATTTTGGTTTTCTCTTGCACAATTTTATGTTTAAGGTATAATTATGCTCCATTGTTGGTGGAGCCTGGCACTAAGGATTTCCATTGCCAAACTATGCTCTAGCTCAGTGGTTCTCAACTGGTGGGTCACGGACCAGTTTAAGTGGGTCGCAAATGAGTGAGTGAAGAAAAAAATATATTTAAATATATATATAAAATAATGATTAAAAACATAATTACAAACAATGGCATTAAATATTATTAATATGTCGGGTAGTTTCTTCTCAGAGTGTACCAGAATACGTAGTTTTTCTAAAAATCTTCAGGGGGAGAATCCCCCAAGACCCCCCTTCTGGGGTTGGGCTTTCAGCATGTGTGCCTTTTTATGTTATACAGTTCAGCTTTGATTCCATCATCTTATTAAACCTTATTTAAAAGCATACTTTAGTTCTGTGAAGGGATATATGGGATATATGCACTGTACTTCACTTTAATTGATAATGTATGCTGAAAATCTTATATTACAGCACGATTTTTTGTTGAATAGATTTCAGTGGCTCTAGCTCTAGCCTCAGATTCAAAGGCATAATAGTCAGATTCACTATAGCTAGAGTCTAGCTATAGTGAATCTGACTATTATGCATTTTAATCTTTACCTTTGGTTTTGGTTCGTTCCATTACTAGCAAGAGAGATACAAAGGAAAGCTTTGTTTGGTGTTGTTTCTAATTTAGCAGAATGTTGCTAAGTAAGATATAATGGGGCTGAAAAGCTAATGTCATTGCTTCAACTATTTTGGACTTATTAGCTCTTTATTTTCTCCAAGTTTAGCATGGTCCAGACTAATTTGAATGCCAAAGATGAGCAAACTTGAACTCACAGCATAAATTGATTTTACCCTTGTGACCCATTCAACTGATTCTGGTGAATGTAGCTTTATAAATGCTTCTGTCCCTGCGCACTCACTGTAGACTGCTTTAACGCTGGGTTGATTTGGAGAGTCCAAACTAGAATTGGATGATCCCTGTTTCCCTTTTACATCCTTGTCTGCTTTCAGACGTGTTTACTATTGATCCAATCTGCTTTTGAAGTCCTTCTTCATGAAGTGTAGCTGTTTATTATTATTGCAAGAAAACAAAAGTGACTCATGTTCTGTCATTCACAAGAAAAAGGGACAATAATCTATAGATGGGCTGAACAATGCAAAAGCACTTCTTCTAACTCCTTTCTGGGGAGTAAATGTGGTCCAGCATCAGGTCGGGCCTTCAAAGTTTTAATTTGATCTTTCTTTGAGAACGCCACTGAGAATGTTTTCGAGCATCGTTTTTGTGGCTTGTCTTCAAGTTTGAATGGAACCGGTCCCAACATGTCGGTTAGGGATGCTCCGATCGCCAATTTCGGGGCCGATCGCCGGAATTAGTATCGGCCGATACCGATCGCCGATCCGATCAAGTGGGCGGGGCCAAAATGGAAGATTTAAACATCACTTTAAATCTTCCATTTAAAGTGATGTTTAAAACTCAGTTAATGGGGCTCATTCACTGGAGCTTCCACAAACAACAATCAACTTAATTATTACATTCAAATGATGAACATTATTCAAGTTTACATTCACTTTGGAGAATAACACGGGAGAGATGAGCGGAAGTGCTCTCTTTTCCTCTCTCCCTCTCTCTCTCTCCCCCCTCTCCCTCCTGACAGCCTGTCAGTATCTCATGCAGCTCACTGATCCAGTAATGAGTGACCCGACAGTGAAGAATACATATATTTATAATAACTAGTTTAGCTTGTTCCAGAGGTAGATCAAATAGCTAAGTAGGTCTAACTCTTCTGTGTGTTGCTCCGCTCACCGGTCCGTCACAGCGGGCGGAGCTGCAGGATTTCTGCTTCACACACGTTGCATTCCGCTATTTTACTGTCTTTTTCGGACACTTTAAAATAATGCCAGACCGGTGAAGCCATTTTGTCGAGCTTGTTTTGCCGCACATAGAGAAAAGTGTCATGTATTTTACGCCATGCGATCGGCTCTCGTGAGATCGGCCGATCTCGATCGGTGACCGATCGATCGGAGCATCCCTAATGTCGGTCTGAGGGATGGTTTCTTGGTCTACACTTATGTTCTGAAAAAATAACTCATTGCCACATTTTCAAACAGAAAGGAAAAATTGTTGTTGGGAGCAAACCAACATTTGTGTTGTTGTTAAAGAAACATATTTTGTAGTAGCTTATTCATGTCAGCATGAAAAATATGGCTGGTACATTTGACATGAAAGAACACATTCATCTAATTCAAAGATGAACATCTAAAAAATCTCTATTTGCAGGTTGAGAAATTAAAAGTCTATTCTAAATCTCGTTGAAAAAACATTTTTGCAAAGAGTGTCAGAGAAATTACCACAACATAAAATGCAAAAATAGTTTTTCAAGAGGACTTTTTGTCTCTGCTCTGAAAGATAATTGCCTTAGATATAATGACGTTATTTAAATAAGATTATTGTTTCAAAGTATATCCTCAAGCTGCTTTTACATGAATTGTGCTTCATCACTCTGTGATGTTCAAAGCTTCTCAGGGGTTATTTTGTGATTAAAGGCTGTAATGTACTTGGTGTGGAGCCCACTTTGCCTTAAGGAAAATAAACCATCAGACAACAAAGCGACCCCAGAAATGAAAGCACATTTTCACCAGTGGTTGGAGTGGTTCTGAATTCGATTTTTCCTTTAACATTGTGAAATTAGATGTAACAGCTAAAGAAATGTTGGACTACCAGTCTCTGGAGAAGAGACGGTAAGAGTGTTCTGGTAAGTTAAATTCTGCTTTGGATGAATCGTTTTTAAGGGACAGTTCTGACTTTAAACCACCTTTTTTATATTGACATTTTTATAAACATACAAAACCACATATAGTTCAGTATACAATTGAATTAAAGACCCATTGAAAAAAGAAGAAAGTACAAATAATAACAAAAACAAGCAAACAACAACAGTGACATGGAAGCTTTCTATCCTATCTATCCTATCCTATCCTATCTATCCAACATCATGGTCTGGTTCCAACTCTCAATTTGTGGTGTCGTTCATTTTTCTTTATATTCAACCCATTCTTCCCATTTGGACTCAAATGTCCCCTCCTGGACCCTCAATATGTGTGTGAATCTCTCCATATCAAATATTTCCTATATAGACACCAAAAAGAAAGACATTTGGGGAAGCTGGGTTAATCGGAACATGAGAGTACACAGGTATAGACAGAGAGAAGGAAGAAGTAAGATGTCCCCGACAAACTAAGCCTATTTCAGCAAAACTAGGGGCTGAATCTAATCAGCCCTAACTATAAGCTTTATAAAAAAGGAAGGTCTTAAGCGCACTCTTAAAAACGGATAGGGTGTCTGCCGCCCGAACACAAACTGGAAGCTGATTCCACAAATGTGGTGCTTGATAAGAAAAGGCTCTGGCTCCCATTGTACTTTTAGAGACTCTAGGTTAAGGTAAGATGGCGCCTGCCCATTAAGGGCTTTGTAGGCGAGAAGAAGAATTTTAAATTCTATCCTGTGTTCTATAGGAGCCAGTGTAAGGCAGCCAGTACAGGAGTAATGTGGTCCCTTTTCCTAACTCTGGTTAGTACACGAGCTGCAGCATTTTGAATCAGCTGAAGCGACTTGACTGACTTCTTGGTACACCCTGATAATAAAGAGTTACAATAATCCAGCCTTGAATTAATACATTTATGGACTAGTTTCTCTGCATCGTTTTGAGGCAAGATATGCCTGATTTTTGAAATGTTACGTAGATGGAAGTAGGCGGTCCTTGAAATTGATTTTATGTGGGCGTTAAAGGATAAATCCTGATCAAATATAACACCAAGATTCCTTACAGTCTCACTGGAGGCCAAATTAATGCCATCCATAGTTAGTATATCTTTAGATAATTTGTTTCGCAGATTCTTCGGGCCAAGTACAATAACGTCGGGTTACGTAGTGTAACCCTTGTGATATTAGCACAGGCGGAGCCCTCTACTGGACTCTATGGGTACTCTCTTACCCCGCCAGCATTCTCCCACTGAGACTTCTATAGACGTAGCCGGCCCTGGGCGGGCCTACCTGAATGCGCGCGCATCACACCGCCTGTGCTAATATAACAAGGGTTACACTACGTAACCCGACGTTATATCTCTCACAGGCTCCGCCCTCTACTGGACTCTATGGGTACAGTGGGTGGAGCCGCGATGTATACGCGCACTGTCGTCTAACAATATTCCACCCTACTGCCCCTGACCGGCTATTATGGTCAGCAGCTGCTGCCCCACCTTCTCCTTTAACCCGGTTGTAACCGAGGAGAAATCTGGGCTGTGGCTGACAGAGCACACCCTGCTGCGCTTACCTCGCAAAAAGTGTGCTCAAAAAACAGTGCCGGGGGACCCCCCCACCCTGGATGGGGAGAGCCCCCTCGGCCCCGAAAAGGCTAACTACACGCCTGCCTCCCTGAATCCCTAAGGATAACAGGGAGAGCGCCAGAGCCCCTGCCCCACACTCAAACACTGACCCCGTGTCGAGTGTGTGGACTAAAGTGTGGAGGGCTCCCCCCCTCCTGCTCTCGGCAGGAGGAGAGCAGCCCTCCAGCCCTGTAAGGGCCCAGTGCGCCACCCCGCCCCTCCCGGGACCCTCCGAAGGCCCGAGAACAGCGAAGGTGCGTTACGTCCGGGGAGTGGGTCAGATGCCAACTGACCCACAACCCCCCTCCCCCCTACCAGTCCTGTGTTGCCCCCGCAAGTACAGACGAGGAGAAAGAGCCCGACATGTCCCAGAGATAAAACCTTATGAAGGGGCCTGGCGTCGACCAAGACGCCGCTGTGCATATATCCTCCACACTCACACCGTTGAATAAGGCTGTTGACGCAGCCACAGCCCGTGTGGAGTGTGCACGAACCCCCGTGGGGCAGGCTCTCCCTGCCTGTCCGTAGGCATGTGCAATGCACTCGCAGAGCCAGCCTGCCAGGCGTTTCTTGGACAGAGCTTTCCCGATCACCCCGCCCCCGAAGCACACGAACAGCTGTTCGGTGCGTCTCAAGGGCAGCCGTGCGCTCTACATAACATGCTCGCGCACGCACCGGGCAGAGGAGGTGCAGTTTAGCTTTCCTGATCCCACATGAGGGGGAAGCCTAAAACCCCCTAACTGAATAGCCCCTGACCTGAACGCACTCCTTAGGCTCTTGGGCACAAAGGAGGGGTTCGGTCTGAGTGTCGCGCCGCTCCGGTCACCCCGAATCTGTAAACAGCTCGGGTGCACCGACAGAGCAGTTAACTCGGACACTCTTTTGGCTGACGTTAAGGCAAGAAGCAAAGCTGTTTTCCACGACAATGCTTTCAGAGAGGAGAGCTCCAGAGGCTCAAACGGCCCCGAGGCCAGAGCCTCGAGCACTAGGGGCAGGTCCCACTGTGGGGTGGAGGCGTGCACTACTGGGCGCAGCCTCCTGACCCCCTGTAAAAAACCGCGACATCAGTGGTTGACTAAAGGCTGACCTGCCGCCAAATCCCTCATGGCAGGACGAGATGGCTGCTGCATACACCTTCACTGTTGAATGCGCAAGCCCTCTGTCCACCAGTAACTGTAAGAAGGATAAAATAGAGCCTAACTCACAAAATAGGGGCTCTATTCTCCGCTCCTCACACCATCGCTGGAATCCTAGCCACTTTGGCCTGTAACAGGCTGTGGTGGATCCAGCTGGAGCTGCCTGGATAGACTGAATAAGACTATCAGACAATCCACCCTGTCTCAACCTGTCCCTCTCAGGAGCCAAGCCTGGAGAGGACGGCCGAGAGTGGGTAACGCCCCGATTGCACCTGCCTCTTGAGACATCGCCCCCCAGAACTGGGGAACCGCCCAGGGCTGGCACACCTTCATCTGTGTCATCTCTGAGTACCACGGCGCCCCAACGCGATCCGGAGCCACTAGGATGACTGACAGACGTTCTCGCCTCACTCTCCTCAGGAGGGGGAGAATGAGACGCAGCGGTGGAAAGGCGTATAGCAGCTTCCTTGGCCATGGCTCGTGTGCAAACGCGTCCACCCCCAAGGGTGGGTCGTCGCTTCCGAGCCACGGAGAACCACAGGGCACAGTGGCTGTTTCGCCGGCTGGCGAACAGATCCACTTCCGCTCTCCCGAACTGGGCCCAGATCTGCTTCACCACCTTCGGGTGAAGCACCCACTCGCCTGGAAGGGGGCCGCCCCTCGACATGAGGTCGGCTCCTCCGTTCTCCAGTCCCGGGATATGGAGGGCTCTCAGAGATAACACCACCTCTGAAGCCCATAACCACAGCCTCTCCGCTGTGGTCAACAAGGCGGCGGAGCGGACTCCGCTCTGCCTGTTGATATAAGCCACTGTGGTGCTGTTGTCGCTCCTGACCATTACATGTCTCCCTGAATTAGGGGCCTGAAATGCCGGAGGACTAACACTACCGCCCGTAGCTCTAGGAGGTTGCTGTGTCGAGACTCTGTTAGAGCCCAGCGCCCACCTATAGCCCTCTTCAGGCAGGTCCCTCCCCATCCTGTTCCGGATGCATCCGTGAACACTGTGATGTAGGAGGTCACACGTCTCAGTGGAGACCCCCTCCGGAGGTGATCCGGGGACCCCCAAAACCGGAGGTTGCCCCTCACTGAGGGGGGTATGGTCACCAGCCGCCGCTTGTGCCTCTTGGGATCCAAGCGCAGGCTGGAGAACCACCTCTGCAGGCGGCGCATATGTAGTAACCCTAACGGGACCCTCATGTGATCAGCCGCCATGAGACCCAGCGTCTGCATGACAGTAAAAGCTGTCACTGTTGCCCCCTGTCGCAGTCTGCGTACCCCCTGAAGAAGGGACGCACGTCTGCTCTCTGACAGGGTGGCGCGCAACGTGCCTGCATCGAGCACCACACCCAAATACAACGCCCGTTGGTGAGTTATGGGGGTGCTCTTTTTCCAATTGATCGCGAAGCCTAATCTAGTTAGGTGTGTGATCAATTGTGCTGTGCAAAACATTGCCTATTCCCGTGACCCAGCCATGACTATGAGGTCGTCTATGTAAAAGAAAACTTTCATGCCGTGTGCGTGCAGCGGTTGAAGCGCTGTGGCCACACATTTGCTGAATGTGCGTTGGTATAGGGAATAGCCGAACGGCAGCCTGTTGTACTCGTAGGCTATTCCCTGGAAGGCAAAACGCAGATACTTTCTGTGCTTTGGAGCAATTTCTACATGAAAGTAGGCGTCTTTCAGGTTGATGGTGGTGAACCAATCGCCTGGCTGCACCAGCCCCAGTAACTGTTTCATAGTTAGCATGCAGAATTTCCTGCGGGAAATGTGGCCATTCAGGCCGCGGAGATCTAGAATAGGTCTGAATTCCCCTGTCTTCTTGGGAACCAGGAAGTATATGGAATAAAGACCCTCTTCCCTGCGCTGAGGGTGCACAACAGACACAGCCTGTTTCTGCACCAGAGCCTGAATCTCTGCTGAGAGGAAACTCATCCCCTCTCGAGAGGATAGCTTCACCTCTCGCATGCCCATAAAAGGGGGTGGGACGCTGCAGAACTGGAGTGAATAGCCCCGTTTCAGCGTCCTGTCCATCCACCCTGATAGTACACAGCTGAGTTTCCATTCCCCATAACACTGTGTTAAAGGGCATGCCCTCAGCTGTGGGGCCGCCTCCTGGGAGAACAGATTTACCTCTCGCATGCCCATAAAAAGAGGTGAGTGTGGGACACCCACAAGACAGTGGTCCATGTGATACAGTGGTACAGTGTATATACATGTGGTACAGTGGGACGCTGCGTCCTCCTGTCCCTCCACCTTGTTAGCACACAGCTGAGTTTCCATTCCCCAGAACATTGTGTTAATGGACAGGCCCTCAGCTGTGGGGCAGCAGCTATGAAGCTGTGATACTCTCTGGTGACCCGTTCCACCGCAAAAACTCCCCGCGAAGGGAAGATTTGCCCCTGGAGGGTTGACACAGAAAGGGCCGATTATTTACTGAGGACCCTGAACGCACCGCCACGCGCTCTTGTGTGAGCGCGCGGCGGTGCGTTCAGGGTCCTCAGTAAATAATCCACCCTAATGCTGTTCTCACCACTACGGTAAACAGCATTAATTGGAGTCTTTATAGGCGTAGTGTGTTTTACTAAGGTCCCTGAATGCACCGCCACTCGCTCTTGTGTGAGTGCGGACTCCGCCATAATGCAGCCTTTACCACTACGGGTAAACTGCATTGGAGTCTTTGCTCTAGGCGTAGTGTGTTCTCTGACAGCAATACGCCGGCCATAATGTCCCTGTACCCGCATAGCGCTCTCCTTTAGATAGCACTCCCTGCGGTTCATCCCTCTCTGCGCACGCCCATTAGCCACCTCCTTTACAGGAGCTACAGCTGGGGCAGCGAATGGGGAATTTGTACGGTTAACATTGTGTGTAGGCCTAAGTGTAGCCTTTGCGGAAACAAAATACACTTAGATTTGGATACAGATCAACCTCATTCTTATTAGAAAACGTAGTGATCTGTGCATTATACAGGGAGGAGGCGGGATTCGTCCCGGCGGAGAGATGTTCTCCCCCCGCCAGCCAGATCCGTAAAAACGGAAAACCCGTCCCCGTGAGTGCCGGGACGTCGGTTCCACGGGGTGGGCCTAAGAGGTGGAGGGCGCCGCGGGCACGGGATCTCCGTGCCTGCACCTCTCCCTTCGTCTCACCTCTCTACTGAGATCTTTGAACGCACCGTGGCCCGCCCTCGGGGGAGGGGGGCCGCGCGCGCCTTCACAATGCCGTCTCTTTGAACCGGACATTATGGGGGAAAGTGGAATTGTGGAGAGAAATGACTCTTACTCTGGGATAAATGCAATAGTCTTTACTGAATGCATTCTTCCCACACACACACACCTCCCTCCAGAACTAGAGTTTACAAACGTAAACCACCGTTCTCCTGCGGGGGTTCCTGAACGCACCGCGGCCACTCTCACGAGGGCCGCGCGCCCACGTATTAACGCTGTATTTCCCATTGGAACGGTGAAATGCATTAATCGGAGCCATTATACTAGGCAAGGTGTGTTTTCTGACAACAGCACGCCGGCAATAGCGTCTCTTGAACCCGCACAGTGCTTTGACAGCACTCGGTTTATTCCACTCACGTGCACACGCCCACCTGCTGGCTCCCTATACTGGGGTTTACAGCAGGGGCGGGGAGTGTAGGACAGTGTTTCTTCCTCTGGGAATGGGCAAGAAGCAGCTACGCTGCGACTAATCCTCATCCCGTGAGCAAAGAGCCCTTCCGTAAACACGGGGGCTCCCCGGAGATCAACACGATCCTCTTTGGAAAGTGCCACGCGGCGTGATATCCCAGGGACATCACACGGCGGGCAGCGGTGGCGGCCTGTGATGAAGTAGGGGCGACCCTATATCACGTGAAGCCACCGAGCACCGGTCCCTGGGGGAACCGGGCCTGGGGCAAGGCCCGTGGACCAAGCTACTTATTCGGCCTTGCGGCCCAATAATCGCTCTGACCTGGTGAGGCGGGGGCATCTCTCGCAATAAGTGAGTAGCCCACACATCCACCGCCACGATCATCACCCAGGGAGAGTACAGCCCTGGGCGGTGAACTTCCATGGACGCCAGACCCGGAAGGAATGGCGAACGTGAATGGCACCGCCTCAGCCATATCCTGGTCCCCCAACCACTCGAAGCAAGGTGGTGGGGATCGGCGCCCGCTATTTCAACCAGGGCACGAAGGACAGGCCCGGGTCTCTAGCAGTGGTGGCTCCCTGGAGGTATGATAACTCTTTCTTCTTCTTTCAAACGTCTGCAGTCTCTCGTGGAATCACTTCCGCTGCTGAAGAGAAAAGGATGATAGTCAGGAGGCGAGGCCTCCTTTTATACGGTGTGATGCGCGCGCATTCAGGTAGGCCCGCCCAGGGCCGGCTACGTCTATAGAAGTCTCAGTGGGAGAATGCTTGCGGGGTATGAGAGTACCCATAGAGTCCAGTAGAGGGCGGAGCCTGTGAGAGATATAACTTCAGTTTTGGTCGTGTTTAACATCAAAAAGTTTAAGGTCATCCACGTTTTTAAGTCCTTGAGGCAGTCTTGAATTTTATTTAGATGATTAATTTCATCAGGCTTGATTGATAAATATAGTTGAGTATCATCCGACCTTCGCGTCAAAAGGAGCCAGTTGAGGTGGTTCGGGCACCTAGTTAGGATGCCACCTGGGCGCCTCCCTAGGGAGGTGTTCCAGGCACGTCCAGCTGGGAAGAGACCAAGGGGTAGACCTAGGACCAGGTGATGGGATTATATCTCTTCGCTGGCCTGGGAGCGCCTTGGGATCCCCCAGTCAGAGCTGGTTGATGTCGCCAGGGAAAAGAAAGTTTGGGGCTCTCTGCTGGAACTGCTACCCCCACGACCCGACCACGGATAAGCGGGAAAAGATGGATGGATGGATCATCCGCATACCAATGACAATTTACAGAATGATTCCTTATAATATTGCCTAACGGAAGCATATATAGCAGGGGTGGCCAACCCGCGGCTCTCGAGCCGCATGCGGCTCTTTGCCTAGTTTCATGCGGCTCTTCAGTTCATATCGAATTGTATGTGTGAGTTTGGGGGAGAGACGCTGACTCCTGACTAGTGTTGCACGGTGTACCGATACTTGAAAGGCATACCGCGATACCCTGCCGTTAAAAACGTTACGATTCCTCCGTTTCATTAGTATCGGTACTTTAAGAATGACGGGGGAAAGTACTCCGATGAGAAAGCGCTGTTTAATAAGAGCCGCGTGTGTTCAGCGCTCTGCTTCCACTCCCTGCACTGCAGCCGTGCCTGCAGTCCCTCCCTCTCAAGCACGCTCTAAGTCCCTCCCCTCTCTCATGCACGCGCTAGCTGCCAGAGCATGTGAGAAAACGAGAAGCATGGCTGCAAGTGGGAGTGCAACTGCCGCTGCGCCTCGACTTGTTGACAAAAAAGACGCCAGAAGCGACATTTTGATGTATTTTAGCTATATCTCTGACAGTGAGGGCAAGCCTACGGACACCACGAGGCCTGTCTGTGAGAAATTTATTAATTTGATTTAAAGGGGAAAGGAAACACCAATTACAGTTATAATATTCCGGTAGTTTATTCATTTTACAATGGATATTGATCGTAATATTTATTGTATATGATATTACTCACCAAAAGAAAATTAATTATCCGCCGGCCGGGTGGGGAATTCCGGGACCAGGCCGCCGCCATTAGGGGAGTCCCAAATGGTGACGTCACTGGCTGTGTTTTCGCTCCACCGAAAGTCAACACAACGTAGCAGATATGGCAGCGATGGAGGAATTTTGCAATGAGATCGACGTTTTGAACGATGAATTTGACTATTCGTCGGCAGATGACATTGATGTGGAAGCATCTACAGTTACCAGGCATCCCATGGCCTATGCTTATGAACCGATTCGGTCGAATAGAGTGGCATACGATCCGGAATAAAAAAATTAAAAAAACACAATGCTAACAGTGAGCCTCTGAATTAGCCCCGAGCGAAAATGCTAACCTATTACTGCACCGATAGCTCCCTTATTACTTATCCTAGCCGCACATCCAACACATTGTTTATGATCGCAAGGAGACACAGAATCTAACGGTGCCCACCTCAACACTGGAAGATACAAACTCGCGAGGTTATCCACAAAAACGTACATCAAAACAAGTGGCGCTAGGTACTAACATACGCCAGGCTAACGGCTTACCTTCCTCATTGTCTGGTCTAAACTGGTCTTCAATGGCATTACAACGATAAAAACGATGATGTAGTTAATCCATAGGTTAATATCCAATGGGGCTGTGTCCCCTTTGAAATGTTCTGATAATCTATAAGCAATACAACTGCAATTCCGTTATCTGCTGTCCGCTCTGTGCTCCGTGCGCTCTGGGTCCTGCAATACCATCCATCAATAGCAATACTAGCCTTTTTAGGGCTGTTTTCGACAGATGAGCGTGTGTATGCCAGTTTAATTAGTTGAGCTATAGAACACCCCCAATTCTCTATTGTGCGTCATAATAATAGCTACCATTTAGTTTGGACGCGATTGCGTTAATTAATAAGGTCACACTGTGTCAGTAAATACATGTGTGAGCTAGTAATCTGGTAGTGCTGCAATATGTACCTCTCTCTCGGCAGCTGAAGCAACTCGTTTGGTGGCTCGAACTTCACGTTTGTTGACACTGTCATTGTCTTGCGCGGCCGACGTGCTGGGACGGTCGGTGTTCCCGACTGCATACGTTGAGAAATCGAATATTGTGGGAACAGATCCTGGCTTCAAATCCAATGTTTTGTATTGAACCAGGCATCCAGACTGGACTTTGAGCAGCTTCTCATCCTTTAGTGGCAGGCTATGGAAATGTACTTCTTCCTTCTTTGTATAAAATCCATTTGTGCAGCCTGGGGCAATACAATAAACTCCTGACGACGACCGTTTTCTTGTAATGTAAACTACTGGTGCATTGCACGCCATGTTGTTTGTTATTGAGCTTTGGCCCAGGAAGCCGTACCCAATCAGTGACGTCACTGGAAAAGTCCCGGAGCAATGGAAGCGCCCATGGTCATTAGGCACGTATTTCAAAAAGTAAATTCGCGTATCTCGATCGTTTACATTGGAAATAGACTAGATAAATACATTTCCTAATGGTAATATTGTCGCATGGAAAGCAGTTTGAAAAGTGTTTCCATTTCCCTTTAATACGAATTCTTGTCATTTATTGTTCTCATTGTTTAAAAGTTTGTGTTATGGTTCTGGTGTGAAATAAAGCACAATTACATTTAAGACTGTTTCCCTTTTTTTAAGAAAAAGAATCGGAATCGCAATTCTTGACTTGGTATCGAAACCAAAATGTTGGTATCGTGAGGATGACAGCGCGTCTAATTTTGATGTGGCCCAAGAGCCAATCACAATAATACCTGCAATGCAGTGAACCAATCACCTTTGAGGGGGGGAAACCTATCGTTGATTAAACACTATCCAGTGTTTCCCCTACCATTGTCTTCGAGGGGCGCTGCGCCCCGCCAACGGAGCCCCGCGCCCCCCCCTGAAATTCAAGGTGTTATATATAATTAAAAAATATATATATATAGCACCAAATTGCAAATAATCTATAACTACTGTCACTTTTCACATTGAACATGTGCTCTTTTATTAAATAAACTAAATGCTTTCATCTTAAATTGTGGGTTTAGTGTTTTTGACCCTAAGAAACCCTGATGCATTAATCAATAACAATAATCCACAGTGCCTCTCTCTGCTCCAGAGGATTTAAAAAATATATATCCCAATGCCACAAAAATGCATCAGTGACGTGGTTGAAATCTTGTCTCCAGAAAACAAAAAACTGAAACAATATCAGTGACTGTGTGTTTGATGTGGCTCTTTGCAGTAACATAGAAAAAATGTGGCTCTTAACCTCTGACTGGTTGGCCACCCCTGATATATAGTGTGAACAAAATAGGTCCAAGCACTGAACCCTGTGGCACTCCATGGCTAACTTTGGTTTGCGTGGAAGATTCATCATTGACACGTACAAACTGAGAGCGTTCAGATAGATAGGACCTAAACCAGCCTAAAGCAGTTCCCTGTATGCCAACTAAGTGCTCTAGTCTTTGCAATAGAATATCATGGTCGATAGTATCAAATGCTGCACTGAGATCGAGCAAAACAAGAATAGTCCCTTGTCTGAGGCTATTAGAATGTCATTTGTGACTTTAACCAGAGCTGTCTCTGTGCTATGATGTGTTCTAAAGCCAGACTGAAAATCTTCAAATAAATCATTGTTTTTTAAGTAATCACACAACTGTTTTGCGACCGCTTTCTCAAGAATCTTTGAGAGGAACGGAAGATTAGAAATAGGTCTATAGTTAGCTAAATCCTCTGGATCGAGGTTGTGCTTTTTAAGAAGCGGTTTTATCACTGCTACTTTGAATGATTGTGGAACATAGCCTGATAATAAAGACATATTCATAATATTTAATAAAGAAGTGCTAATTAATGGAAAAACTTCCTTCAACAGCTTAGTTGGAATTGGGTCTAACATGCACGTTGATGGTTTAGAAGAGAGAATCATTGAATTTAATTGTTCAAGGTTTATGGCTGAAAAGCATTCTAGTTTACTTTCTAGTGTAATATTAGAACTTACGTTTCCGGGAGCTGTTGATAACACTATACTGGTCAAAGGCAAGAGGTCATTAATTGTGTTTCTAAGAGTAACAATTTTATCATTAAAAAAGCACATAAAATCATTGCTACTGAGTGCTATGGGAATAGAAGGCTCAGTCGAGCTGTGGCTCTCTGTCAGCCTGGCTACAGTGCTGAAATAAATCTTGCATTATTCTTATTCTCATCTATTAATGAAGAGTAGTAGGCTGCTCTCGCTTTACGCAGTGCTTTCTTATATTCATTGAGAGTAATATGCCAAATTAAACGAGATTGTTCAAGTTTAGTGGAACGCCATATCCTTTCAAGTTGTCTCGACTTTTGCTTTATTTTGCGGTTTCGGCATTATGCCATGGAGCTAATCTATGTTGTTTTATTTTCTTCTTTTTCAAAGGAGCAACAGAGTCTAGAGAAGTTTATTCGCAGCACATCTGTAGCACTATCAACAACATGATCAATTTGGGGTGGTGTACATTTTGTATAAGTTTCCTCCCCTACATGCAGACATGCTATCGAGTTAAGTATTAGTGGAATCTCTTCCTTAAATGTGGCTATAGCACTAACAGATAGGTTTCTGCTACAGGAGCTTTTGACTAATGCTTTGTAGTCTAGTAACAGTACTTCAAAAGTTACTAAGAAATGGTCGGATAAAGCAGGATTATGCGGTTCGACTAATAGTTGCTTAATTTCAATACCATAAGTCAGAACAAGGTCGAGAGTGTGATTATAGCAGTGGGTTGGTTTATTTACACTCTGACAGAAACCAACATAATCTAATATAGAGTTAAATGCAACAGTAAGGATATTTTTATCATCGTCAACATGAATATTAAAGTCACCTACGATAACTACTTTATCTGTTTTAAGAACCAAGGTTGATAAATACTCAGAGAATTCTGATAAGAATTCTGAACAAGGACCTGGTGCACGGTACACTGTAACAAATAAGATTGGCTGCAAAGTTTTCCAGGTCGGATGCGTAAGACTAAAAACGAGACTTTCAAAGGAGGTATCATTTCATTTTGGTTTAGTATTGATAAGTAAACTTGAGTCAAAGATTGCTGCAACTCCACCTCCTCGGCCCGTGCCTCGAGCAATATGAGTGTTAACATGGCTGGGTGGAGTGGCCTCATTTATGCTGACATATTCTTCATGTCTCAACCAAGTTTCAGTGAGACAGCATTTATCAATATTATAATCTGATATTAAATCATTTACCAATATTGCTTTAGATGCTAGAGATCTTATGTTTAAGAGACCACATTTAATATTCCTGTTTTGTTGCACTGTAGTAGTTGTTACATTTACTTTTATTAGGTTATTATGTATGACACCCCTATTAGGTTTTACCTTAAATTGTCCTTGGGCAGACACACACACCGTTAATATTGGGTATTTTATTGGGTTCGGGATTCCTATGGATGACTGCCTAGGAGAGAGCGCAGAGAAGCGTGTAAGACTGCGACTCTGCCTCCTGGTCTCAACTCCAGTTTGTCATGGATTAAGTCCCCAAAGCCCTGAAATGTTTGCCGAAATGAGATCTGCACCTTCCAAAGTAGGATGAATGCCGTCTCTCTTAATCAGACCAGGTTTTCCCCAGAAGGCTGTCCAATTATTTACGAAGCCCACATTGTTTGCTGGGCACCACCAAGACAACCAGCGCTGAAATGATGACATGCGGCTATACATGTCATCATTGATCAGATTGGGGAGGGGACCATAGAAGATTACGGTGTCCGACATTGTTTTAGCATAACTACACACCGACGCCACATTAAGTTTGGTGCATTCTGATTGGCGTAAACGAACATCATTACCACTGACGTGAATAACAATCCTACTGTATTTACGTTTATTTTTAGCCAGCAGTTTAAGATGCGCCTCAACGTCGCCCGCTCTGGCCCCCGGAATGCATGTGACTGTGGAGGCGTCGGTCTCTAAATTCACGTGTCTCATAATAGAGCTACCAATAACCAGAGTTGGCTTCTCAGCGGGTGTCTCGCTAGCTACCTTTTGCCGGTCCGCACCGGCTAACATGGGCTTTACTGTAGCTGAGTTACTTTCTAAGACGCGGAGCTGGGCTTCTATGGCTATGATTCCCGCTTCCAACCTAACAACTATACTACATTTAACACATGTATCGGTACCGGTAAAGGAGGTAGGGAAGTAACCAAACATGAGACAGGTAGAGCAGGAAATAGCACCCGAGGGTGGGGAAAGTGCCATGGCTAGCTATCAAGCTAAAGTAGCTACCGTTAGCAAACCCGAAAAGAGTGTAAGCAACTGTGGAGTTACAGTCGCTAAGAGAAGGAGAGTTGTGAGTGCTTAAACTGTAGTAACGTGTGATTACAACGTCAGGCAGTTGCCGTGATCAAGAGTTTTAAAACGATCGATTAAGTTAAGATAATAAGCTATCAGCAACAGAACAGGCACACGGGATACCCGGAGATGAAAACAACAACCGGAAGTTACAACATGCTTACCGCAATCACAGCAGGTTTGATTTTCCAAAAGCA
Source organism: Pseudochaenichthys georgianus (assembly GCF_902827115.2). Taxonomy (NCBI): domain Eukaryota; kingdom Metazoa; phylum Chordata; class Actinopteri; order Perciformes; family Channichthyidae; genus Pseudochaenichthys; species Pseudochaenichthys georgianus. The sequence goes on along the minus strand of NC_047507.1, from coordinate 40,359,099 downwards.
CATTGATATTGTGTGTTCTCAATGAGGAGCATTTCAAGTGTACCAGAACAAACATGTGGGTGTTTGAGAGAGGAGAGGAATTAGTTATTGCTTGTCTTGTTGAAGGTCAAATATTCAACATAACACAGAAACACCATAACAACAACTGAAAACAAATTACCCTGTGACTCTAAATTAGTCTCTGTCTGTCTCTCTCTCTCATTTTCTTTAAGAAAATGATTTCCTTGTTGTACTGCATCTGTCCAGATCCGTCTTGTTATCTCTTCCAAACACATTGACTCCCTCTCTCTCTCTCTAAACACTGCAGCTCTGGCTTCTCAGCTTCATCAGTCACATGCTCAATAACTGGAAACTGACACTGCCCCAGTGAGATGATAGTGAACTGTTCATGAACTTGTCATGAAAAGTTCATGAAATATTAGTGAACCATATTCATGAACAGCTCATAAACAGCTCATAACAAAGTTGATGAACTGTTCATGAAAGTGACATGAACATTAAATGGCACTAGGGCAGTTCATGAACTACTCATGAAACTCCTGTGCTGGAATGGTTCATGAACAATTCATGGAATATGGTTTTAGGCAGGTTCATGAACAATTCATGAAATGGAGTTTTCAGTGAGTGTGTAGGGATATTCAACCAAGAACATTTCAAGAATTGTTCATGAACAATACCCAGTCACTGAATACAATTCAATGGCTGGCTATGAACTGTTCATGAACTGTTCATGAACCATTGACTGTGGGTCAATTGGCAACCATAGAAAACAACAATTATGTCAATCACAATGGAACTTTACCCAAATTAACAAACAAACAAACAAACATACATGTATACAGGTGGAGCACTACAATTAATCCTATCACTATTTGAAGCAGTTCTTGACACTCAGCTGCACAACATTTTTTGTTACGGGTCCCAAAAGCTTGGGTACCACAGCAACAATAAATGATTTCTGTAGAAAACAGAAAAGTGCAGCAGCAATAATTATACACAGGATCCGGTTGATCGTCTGGAATGCTTCTTATTCAAAATTCAAAGTACACAGTTACATTCAAATAGCTGAACTTTACAAACATCACATTTCTCCATTTAAGTTATCTGTCTGTCACAGTCGATTACTGTATCTCAAGGAGAAATTCAACATAGTCAATATAAATTATTACATTACATTGCATTTAGCTGACGCTTTTATCCAAAGCGACTTACAATAAGTGCGTTCGACCAACAAAATACAAACTTGAAGAAAACAGAATCATATAAGTACATCAGGTTTCATAGAGCAAAAACATTTCAAGTGCTACTCAACTGGCTTTAGGTAAGCCAGTCCATAAGTGCTTTGTTAATAGTTCTATCGCTCGAAGTGGAGTCGAAAGAGATGAGTTTTCAGTCTGCGCCGGAAGGTGTGTAAGCTATCTGCTGTCCTGATGTCAATGGGGAGCTCATTCCACCATTTTGGAGCCAGGATAGCAAACCCACGTGTTTTTGCTGATGGGAACTTGGGTCCCCTTCGCAGTGAGGGTGCAGCGAGCCGTTTGGTTGATGCAGAGCGGAGTGCACGTGCTGGGGTGTACGATTAACCATGTCCTGGATGTAGGAAGGGCCAGATCCATTCGCAGCATGGTACGCAAGTACCATTGTCTTGAAGTGGATTCTAGCAGTTACCGGAAGCCAGTGGAGGGAGCGGAGGAGCGGCGTGGTGTGGGAGAATTTAGGAAGGTTGAAGACCAGACGAGCCGCTGCATTCTGGATGAGCTGCAGGTCGGATGGCACATGCAGGTAGACCAGCCAGGAGGGAGTTGCAGTAGTTTAGGCGCGAGATGATGAGAGCCTGGACCAGAACCTGCGTCGTTTTCTGGGTCAGCTGGGGACGCATCCTCCTGATGTTGTAAAGCGTGTATCTGCAGCAGCGGGTTGTAGCAGCTATGTTTGCAGTGAAGGACAGGTTGTTATCTATAAACACATAACGCTATCAAATAATACTTTCTATCAATATATCTATCTTTACCAAATATAACATATTATGGAGATCACAAAAATACACTGTCAATGTTAATAAACAAAAAACAAGGCAATGTGCCTGCAAGACTTCACTCAGGTAAACAAAACATATTACCCGTGCGCAGCAGCTAACCTGCCTGCGAGCCTTCGCTCAGGTCACATTTACCCAGGTGCGGCTGAAGCCCGCGAAAATGGCATCTATTGTTGCCGACAGTTTAGTATTTTTAAAATACCGTTACTATGTCAAACATGCTCAAAACCTTCTGACACACTCTCCTAAACATCTCCAACATCATATCTAATTCACACAAGTTAACATCGATCATTTTCATTATGTACTGACCTGTAGAAAACAGAAAAGTGGAGCAGCAATAATTATACACAGGATCCGGTTGATCGTCTGGATTGCTTCTGAGGAGGGGGCGGAAGTGTCCCCCCTAAGGTAACCCAGATGTCACCGCTCACCTGCCAAAGGTTCCACCTTGGCGCTACTTACTCGTACTGCTTCTCAAACAGTACAGATAAACCATAAAATGATATGAATGTCACCAAAATAAATACAGATAATGTTCAGTTTCAAATTCACTATTGTTTTGTTTTAAGATTAAAAGTTTTAAAAAAGAAAGAAAATGCTCAAATAGTAGATGAATATTCAAGAGGTCTTTAAAAACATCACACTGATCATCAAAAGTTCATAAATGCTCATGAATATTCCAAAATATTCTGAACTTGCCACAATCATCCAAAATTCATGAAATGCTCATAGTCATGAAAAGTTCATGAAATACTCATGCACACTTTTTGGGGTTTTAATTATAATGTTGTGATTGGCTGGATCATGAAAAGTTCATAAATTGCTCATAAAAGTCTGTCATGAGCAAAACAGGAACTTTATATGAATGAACAATGTTCATAAACATTTCATGAACTGCTCTTTAAAATGGTTCATGAGCATTTTAAGAATTTTGGTTCATGAACATGACAAGTGAACATATAATGAGTTGTTCATGAATGTTTCATGAGTGCTCATGAACAGCTCATAAAGTCATGAACTCCATCTCGCAGGGGTAACAGAACAATACATGTACAGTAGCTGTGATGAACCGTTTCACACTGATCATAATGACCCTGTTTGTAGAGTGAGTCATGTTTAAACAGACTCAATGTCCTGGCAGGAACACAATGTACAAGACTAGAGTGACTGTAATGCAGGTGGTCAATGGGCGACGGGCGTTTTACAATAAGAAGGTAATTGGTTCAATCCCCAGCCTCTGTAGTTGACATGTGCTTGGGCACTTAAAGAGGACATATTCTGCTCATTTTAATATTAGTATTAAGTGCCTCTACTGTGATATGTCTCCATGCTTTAATGTTCAAAAAGCTCTTTATTTTTCTCACACTGCCTCTGCTGCAGCACCTCTTTTCACCCTCTGTCTGAAACCAGAGCCCAGTCTGCTCTGATTGGTTAGCTGGCCAGCTCTGTTTTGATTGGGCAACCGCTTAGAGATGTGTCGGAAACGTCACGCCCCTTAGCCCAGGCCCGGACTGGCCATCGGGAGGACCGGGAGGTTTCCCGATAACCTGGCCTGAGGATTTTTTTTTGGTATGTATTGTGAACGCAACGCTGCGCAAATGTGGGTCTGACTCTACCTCACAGAGGGTGACTGGCTGTCTACATGATGTGGCCTGCCGACATGGCCACTTTCATACAGATCATACACTAATGGCCTTGATTGGTCTCTGTGTGTCATTCAAACTCGGGAGGGTGTGTATGTGTGGCGCGAGCGAGAGAGAGAGAAAGCGCGCGCACCGGTTACGCGTATTGTTGTTGTTAGCATCTGGTGCTAGCTAGCTGTGCTAACGGATATCATGAGCTAGGGCTGAACGATATATCGTGTCATGGCGATAACAGCGATATGCGCATGCGCGATATTCACACCACAGGGACGTGCAGTTTTATTCTTTTTTTAAATGCTAACGCACTTTAGCACATAATTCAAAATAAAGATACCCTTATTACTTGCACATTAAACTGCACATACAATATATCCGATTATAGCTGAGACTCCACAGATTATTTAAGTATAGTATCATCACTAAGCGATCCGATCTCGCGACAGGGGAAGCAAACACAGACATCATAACACCCTTTACAGAGCTTTTACGGGAGATCGTCTCACCGTAGCTGTCAATCTGATCAAAAGACATGTTCAATGGCATTACAACGAGAAAAAACGCGGCTGAATCGGTTGATCCATAGGTTAATAATGTATCTGTGGCTTTGAAGCAATTGTTTATAATCCATAATTCCATTTTTATGTACAAATCGGAGCACAACAGTTAGCTGCTAATGGTAGCCACCAGAGTGTATGCAGCTTCCGGTTTTGGCTACGCGTCACTCTCACTCCTTATTTGTTCATGTGTTGGTGGATCACAGCAGGCCCCGCCCCGCTAGTTTGCAGACCATCAAAACACCGGTAAAAAAATTAGCGAGGCACAGGAGGACAATACCTTCATCCGGTTAAATATAGTTAAAAAAAACGCAATATATATCGCAGGGGGGGGGGAATCGCAATGTCAGTTTTTTTCAATATCGTGCAGCGCTATCATGAGCTGTCAACAAGGTGGAGGAGAGTCTGCTGTCAGACTGAGAGGCTGATAACTACAGCTCAGGTGAGGTAAAGGACTCTGAGTGTTTAGATCAGGGGTCACCAACCTTTTTTAGGGTGAGGGCTACTTTCAAAAAATAAAAACAAGTCAAGGGCTACTTTTACTCTTTTCTTTTTTTTGTTTTTTGCAGTGTATATATTTAGCACATTTTAACATTATTATATGCTGACCTTTAACCTTTGTGTGCTGTTTGGGTCTGTGGGACCCGTTTGCAGTGTTTACTAAAAGAAAATGTTTGCAATTTAATTAATTTAACCTGCTTTATTTGGGGGTGGATCTCACCTCCTCTAGGGGGGTCCTCACCGCCTCATGAGCATGCATGGAAGATTTTTTTTTTAAATGTTGAAGTGAAATGCATCAGTCTGGTGCACTTTGAGCACAACATGAATTGATGGATACAGCTCTCAACACTCACATGAAAGGGAGCTGTATTTTCAATAATCCATACATCTTTAGAATATGATCACAACCAATAACAAATCATTTAAACTTGTTTATTCTTATCTTATGTTACCTATTAGCATTCTTTCTTTTTCTTTATGCATATTTTACTAACCACTCCCCTTTTAAACTGTTTTTTTTACTGTCCTATAGTACACATTGGAATTATTTAATAAAGGTGTGCTCTCCCTAGCTCTCTGTCTCTGTCTCTCCCTCCCTCCCTAGCTCGCTCACTTTCTCTCTCTGTCTCGCTCGCTCACAAAGGCTATGTGCTCCTCCGTGGCGATGACGGATTGCGTTAAAAAAAAATAATAAACATATTTGTAAAGTGGGGACACAAAGGTGATTTCGAAAAGTGCGGGGGACATGTCCCCAGTGGAAAGTGGAAATTACGCCATGCGTGTGTGCGTCAAGTGCAATAAATATATAAGTTACAACACACAGAGTAAAACTCTGCCCCTCATGTGTTGTATAGGCTCGCATGATAGGCTGTGTTCAATGGGGCTGATGTGTAGTGTAGATTCTGCCAGAAGGAAAATCAGCGGGGAGGTGACAAATTGGTTTTCTTCCCGACTGCAACGCTGGTCCCGCAAATCAAGCAAGAACGTGATTGGTCGATATTCATTGTGGGGGTGGGGGAGGGGTGTTATAGAGTTGTAGTAAGTAGATAGAGTTCGCTATGATTTAGGTTTTGTTTATGCATAGGGTAGATTCTTTTAATTACATTTCCTTTTTTGTTTTGTGTATTTTATACATTTTGGATTTGCTTGGCGAGCTATTTTTAGAACATGCCCGGCGGGCGACTCACGTTGCCCCTGCGGGCGACTAAGTGCCCGCGGGCACCGTGTTGGCTACCCCTGGTTTAGATAGTTAACTTAGTCTAAGTTCTCTGTGGGTCTCAAACGGTTTGGTCACCATTTATGTAAACACATATTTCCATTTGAAGGGGGAGTGGTTAGTAAAATATGCATGAATAATAAAAAAACTAGGTGAAAAAAGGCAAGATAAACTTTAAAAACGTGTTGAGAGCTAAAACTAGTCTTTGCTGCTGCTTCAAAGAGGAGCAGGGGGAGAGGGGAGAGGGGGGAGACAAGAGAGGCAAGAGAGGCTGATTCAGGAGCCCAGACACACTCACAACTATAACTGAACCAAAAACAAATAAATAAACAAGTTTCAATGTTTTTTCATATTGGATATGGTATGTTATTGGTTATGGCCATGTACTTATGATTTTATGATTATTTAAAAGTATACAGTTCTGTTTCATATGGATGTAGTCTCTTTATTTCCCCTGAAAATGCACCAAATTGATGCATTTAAGTCCAACATTTAACAAAAAAAAAAACCTTACCGGGGGAGCATGCCTAGAATCTTCCGTCAATCCTAGAGGATTTGAGGTCCACCTCCACTTAAAATATGTTCACATGGACAGGTTCCTAAATATATTTGCACATTATTTTAAATAGTAACCCATGTCCATATGTTTATTCTGGGGTAGTAGATTTAAAGTTTAGGGCTATCACTATGCGCAGCAACGCTGTAAATATTGACAAATAAATCCAGGAAAATGGCACAAAAGAAAACTGAAGGTCAATGCACGAGTCATGTCAGTGAAAAGGAAATGTATTGTTTTGGTCACTGAATGCTTTTTCTTGTTTGCTTTTTTGCTTTAGATAACTTAATTTCTGTATCTCTACCACTCTTGTGAAGCTTGTTTTTTTATGTTTTAACCATCTGGCAAGATCCGCCTTAAAAAGAAAGAACGCAAAATCTCTTTTTAATGCAAACGTCTGGAGATATGGAGTAGAAGCTCTCTCATGGTTTTAAAGGTCATCACTGTATGTGAATATCGCTGCTCTCACATCACTGTTATTGGCTGTGGGAATATTGACTCACAATGATTCAGTCTCTCACAGCATTACCACCCTGTGTTGTAAGCACAGTTAATGGAACTCTAATCCCAGAGCTGCTGCTGTCCTGTCTGTTCTGTTTATTATTATGAAGTGTTCCTCCCTGCCGGCTCAACTTTGAAGGACCTTCCTTCACTGACGGAAGACTTACTTCTTGTCTTCGAGGCTGAAAACTCGACTTGTTACGATCTACTTCACATTATCATCTGCCTGCTGAGCTAGAGTCCCTATCAGCTCACCAACACATGCTCTCAAAATCCCCCTGAGAGCACCTGTCTCCTCTTTTTCCAGCACTTCACTGACATGATTAGTATTTAGTCTGAGAAATATTTTAGAGCAAAACAAATTGTACTGTAATTGTTGAAAACGTTGGCTGGTTTAATCCCTAATTGGTTTGGTTGGTTTTCGAATTAAATCAGTGGCCTTCGGCAATTTGGTTCAATTGATTTCGTATGGTTTAAATACAACTGATACACAGCCAAGGGAAAGGGACTTAAACAGGTTGTTGTGCTTCTGTCCTTAACATAGTAGTGTTCTGCTAACATGACCGTTTCTAAGGATGACGCTCTGTTCAAAGGACTATGTGCAGTCATATCAATCAGTAAAGTCCAGTACATTTGACCTCAGCTGTGGACAACAAACAAGAAACTGTGAACAGACTTTGACAGTTACAAATACCCCCGATAAGTGCTGCTGTCATTTTAAGTAACGTTGTCGTTGACACAGTTCCAGCCGTTGGTACGCAGTGAAACAGACTATTTTATATCTTAGCTAATATAAAGCAATACGACCATTTTTAAATCAATATTGTGTGTTAAGTTATTTTTTAAGGTAGCCACATAATAAGTGGGATAATGTGCACATTATTGCTAACATCAAAGACTCTCATAGTGAACATGCTGTCCTCCGATCAGCCTCCTCCAATATTTCCCCCGAAGCCTTTTTTTTCGTTATCAAGAAAATAGGCAACAACTTGCTGCATGCAGCTGAGGATTATATATGAGAGTGATGTCAGATATCAGTTATTACTCTTCAGCAACGGCAACAAGGTAAACGTTTTTGACAAATTGAGTCAAAGCTGCATTTCCTGCAGTGCCAAAATATAGATTATTCTGGAGTGTGATATAGAGTCTGTAACTGACATGAATCCAGAATAAGAGTATTTAAATAACTCCACATGCTATGTTCACTTAAATGACAACACCGGTACAAATCAGAATTTTGTATCTTTAGATGTAGAACCTGGGAGCCTTTAATATATTACACACTGATCTGCTCTATGAAGCAGGCAGTATACACAGAGGCAACAAATACATCAATTACATATGAGAATACTTAAAGATGACTGAGAGATGCAACCATGAGACAGGAGGCAAACAGAAGTGTGCTGTCTGATACTCATGGTGACTTGCATGGCACTGAATGTGTGTATCAGATGTTTTACTTCATATTCAAAGTAACACACATTGTCTTTGATCTCAAAAGACAGAATAAACACTCATTTGTCAAACATGTCGATATCAAATCAAATGGATTGGTAGTGATCAGTCAGCAGACACTGATTATTATTATATAATATTATTATTATATAATTATTATTATTTTCTTCAAGTTTGTGTCTTCTTGGTCGAATGCACTTATTGTAAGTCGCTTTGGATAAAAGCGTCAGCTAAATGCAATGTAATGTAATAGTTAGTAACTATTACATTAATTAATTGTAATTAGTTTGACTGCTCACATTTGAATCACTATGCAGGAAATACAAAATCAAATCAAAATATTTTATGAATCCCAGGGGTAAAGACTCAGACTCATGGTGAAGACTCAGGCTCATGATGAAGACATGATGAAGACTCAGACTCATGGTGAAGACTCAGGCTCATGATGAAGACATGATGAAGACTCAGGCTCATGGTGAAGACTCAGGCTCGTGATGAAGACTTGATGAAGACTCAGGCTCACGGTGAAGACATGATGAAGACTCAGACTCACGATGAAGACATGATGAAGACTCAGGCTCATGGTGAAGACATGATGAAGATTCAGGCTCATGATGAAGACATGATGAAGACTCAGGCTCATGGTGAAGACATGATGAAGACTCAGGCTCATGATGAAGACTCAGGCTCATGGTGAAGACATGATGAAGACTCAGGCTCATGGTGAAGACATGATGAAGACTCAGACTCACGGTGAAGACATGATGAAGACTCAGGCTCATGGTGAAGACATGATGAAGACTCAGACTCATGGTGAAGACATGATGAAGACTCAGGCTCATGATGAAGACTCAGGCTCATGGTGAAGACATGATGAAGACTCAGGCTCATGGTGAAGACATGATGAAGACTCAGGCTCATGATGAAGACTCAGGCTCATGGTGAAGACATGATGAAGACTCAGGCTCATGGTGAAGACATGATTAAGACTCAGGCTCATGGTGAAGACATGATAAAGACTCAGACTCACGGTGAAGACACGATGAAGACTCAGGCTCATGGTGAAGACATGATGAAGACTCAGACTCATGGTGAAGACATGATGAAGACTCAGGCTCATGATGAAGACATGATGAAGACTCATATCAGGCTCATGGTGAAGACATGATGAAGACTCGGTACAATCGTTGCTGGCCCAGACAGGCCGGAAGCCATTGATGGAAATATTGCCGGATACAGTATGTCCCGCTGCAGCCATGATTTATAAAGCACATTAAAGTACACTCCAGATGTTGCATCTGACTCCTAGCTAATGCCATTAGCATGTCCCTTATTAGCCAGTGATACTACGTTGACCATAATGAGAGGGGGGAGACACAGCTTATATCAATATCAAATGCTCTCCATAAATCTGGACCCAGCTCTCCTCCTTCTTCTCTTCAGTTTACCCTGCATCCTCTGTCCTGCTAGAGATTTCAGTAGCCGTCGTTCTGACCACAATGCTAGCCGGCTTTAGCAGATTAGCTTCTCCCTGGTGTAAACAAGGCAACGATGCGCTTGCTGCACAACAGTGGTGTGGATGGAAAAAGCAGCAACTCAACAGCGAAAAAACAAACAAAACAAAACTCTAAAAATAAGTTTAGAAAGGGCACAGCTTAATACTTTATTAATAGAGGTTATTAACAGAAAATTAACAAGTAAGAATAATAAATAGGATTCAGGGTTCGTACGGTCATTGAAAACCTGGAAAAGTCATGGAAATTCAAAATGCAAATTCCAGGCCCTGGAAAAGTTATGGAAAACAATATTTCTCCCAAAGTTTTGGAAAAGTCATGGAAATATAACTAAAGTTGCGTCAAATATAATTTACATTTTATCTAATCACCGTAATAATCTGCGGTCGCGAGCTGTTATGTGCCATCATGACTCGCATGGTGTTATTTTTTAATATATGAAGCGCGAGCTGTGTGCTTGAGTCTTCCTGCCTGTCGGGCCGGCTGAACTCTGCTGCTCCGGGATGAAGGTCAGCTACATTATCTACGGTGCGTTCGTTAACAGGTTTGCCAACTCTCATGCATCTGGCGTGTGACACACGCTTTCACTCTCAATCTCACGCTCTCACTCTGCCCAAACTATTCTCACGCCAAAAACAAGAATACCGAAAACGGTTTTGAAAACTTTTGTCCGGTAGTGATCGTCTTCTCAATAGAACATCTTTGATAATGTCTTCTGGCCAATCAGAATCAAGATAACGGCGTGGTGTTGTTGCAGGAAGTCCCGACGGAGAATACTTTTGCTGTAGTACATCTCTATATACATCGATACAACAACATTACGTGTTGATAGAAATCAACACGTAATGAAATAAGACCCCACGGTTTGATGATTGATAGGTGTGTGGGCTGTCTTTCATGTTGACACACAGAACAATGGGGGCTATCAACCCTTATCCACAATGTAAAGTCATTAACACAGCTTCTTCCCTCTTCTCTCTGTGAGGAGCAGCAGGTTCAGCTTTCAGAACAAAGTAACACAAAACTAAAATGGCATTCATTTGTTTAAATATGTTGTGTAGTAATAGATGTATTTATTTTTCTTCTCAAGAGAGTACCAGAATGTGTATTTTATGTTAGTATTTCAAAAAATCTCCTGGGGGAGAATCCCCCCAGACCCCCCTACAGGGGTTGGGCTTTCAGCATGTCAACTCTTTCACATGTGGGGAAATTGCAGGATTGGCTCCAGGTCGCCCTTTTTATTTACTACAAGACAAATGTGCCTTTTTATTTCATACAGTTCAATTTGGATTGAGACAGGGAAATAATCTAAACCTCACGCGTGGCGTTTCACTGTCAAGGGGGAGCGTGTATGTAATTACATTGCAAATACTGACTTCACCCCACCACTGCATGGGTTAGCCCTACCATAGATTACCCAACACAAATACTCTCTGGCAACTGCCGACCCGTATTGCGCAAGCGCAAATCTAAGATCCAGTAGAAATGATAAAAAAGTAAAAGTCTGCTGCTTATTGTTCTACTAGGCCAACATAGAGTGTGTTAATTAATATGTTTGGCAGTTTGGAGTAAGTCTGTAGATTTGTTTGTGTGTGTGTGTTTCATGTTTAGGCCTCTCACGATAATTAATTTTGTTGGATACATTTTCCAGGAAATTATTGCGATAAACGATAATATTGTCGGCACCGTTGTATGACCATTTTAGACCCCTGACATAATGATAATATATAATAATAATAATTGAAGTACATCCTTTCGAACTGCTAGTCACATCCTCATGTACAGTAAATGGAAATTTATCGAGTTCATTTTTATTTATCGTACGATAAGTCAATTAATTGCTTATCGCGACAGGCACACAATAAAACAGTGGAAACAAACATGTGTTTGACTTTCATTAGTGAATGAAACTTTGTGCCCTTTATAGTCTGTGTCCAATATTGTGTATTTGTATATATTGTATATATATCCTATATCCTATATATATATATGCTAAGGTCCCGCTGCTGACACGATAGCAGTCATTTAGTGCGCATACGTGTAATTAAACCCATGATATCAAAATCTCACTCCAGCCAGGTACCCAAAGTTGGCAACCCTGCGTTAACTGTGCGGAGTCACTGTGGCACAGACTGCACCGCTGGTGCTGTTAGAACGGGCCGTTCAGGTGTTCAGAGCAGAGCGGCAGAGCGTGATGTGAACTGAAAAGTTTTTCTGTCACAATATAATTTAAAGAATCGTTGAGCTAGCTAGCAAGCTAGCATATATTGTCACTATCTGCTAACGTTAGCTTTAGCCTTCGTTTTCTAATAGTTGTTTTCATAGGCTATAAACAGAGGTGGTAGAAGTATAGATATTCTACTAGAGTAAAAGTAGAAGTACTCAGATCTTGTACTTAATAAAAGTAGAAGTACTCAGATATTGTACTTAATAAAAGTAGAAATACTCAGATCTTGTACTTGAGTAAAAGTAGAAGTACTAAGATCTTGTACTTAATAAAAGTAGAAGTACTCAGATCTTGTTCTTGAGTAAAAGTAGAAGTACTCAGGTCTTGTACTTGAGTAAAAGTAGAAGTACCAGAGTGTAGGAATACTCTATCACAGTAAAAGTCCTGCATTCAAAATGTTCCTCAAGTAAAAGTAGAAAAGTATTCTCATCAAAATATAGTTAAAGTAGCGACAGTAAAAGTAGTGATTGTGCAGATTGGTCCATTTCAGAATAATATATATATATGATATGTTTTATAATGATTGATCATGAAAGTGTTCTCAAAGCTGGTGAAGGTGCAGCTAGTTTGAATGACTTTGTATTCTGCAGGGTAGCTTGTGGATTTACTCCAGGTGGAACTAAAGTCTGATTTAACACTTGATTATATTTCACATCATTCATCCACATCTGTAAAGTAACTAAAGGTATTAAATATATGTAGTGGAGTAGAAGTACACGTTTTCCTCTGAATTGTAGAGGAGTAGAAGTACAAGGTAGCAAAACATTGAAATACTCAAATAAAGTATCTCAAAATTGTACCCACGTATAGTACTTGTTGAGTTTATGAACTTAGTTACTTTACACCAGTGGCTATAAAGATAGAAAGACTAAGCCTTGCACAGAGGCATGAAAATACATTTTCAAAATGCTCAACAGCCAAAATTATAAACTGACTGCTACACAATTAAAATAAATGCTTTTGTATATTTCTATTAGATGTGACTCTTTAGCGTTTCTGTTATCATTAACACTGCTGCTTTAGTTGTTCTGACTGCTAAAATCCTCTGTTATTCCTCATTTTAAAGCCGATATTCCGTGGGGTGGGGGGGCTCGGATCCTTGTCACCTTTTATCATACCTGATGAGTTTGCATCCCTGATTACAGTTGCTTCAGCGTTTAGAAGCTAGTAAGCCTACTATTTGATTTGTTTTAGATAGGTACAACATGTTTCATGTGCAGACCTTATTTTCCTGTTCCATGTTCAAATAAACCATTTTCAGTGGTCATTTTTTTTTGGTCATGGAAAATTTGATAAAGGTCATGGAAAAGTCATTGAAAATCATTGGTGAAAAAGTGTATGAACCCTGAGGATTATATATAGGCTACTAATAAATATTCAACCCGGTATCACAGCAAGACGATTTACCACGCTGGGAGACGTGAAGATGTTACGATTTCGTCCCTTCAAACGTGACAGTTACACGGTATTGTTAACATGGCCCACCAGTGCAGAAATACCCGGCGTGAAAACAGTATTTCCCGTGTTGTGGAGGTTGTAGTGGCTATTTGTCAACAACAATAAAACTTCAAAAGGCCACTGAGGCACCAGGTATAGTGGATCTTACGCAGATCATGAGTTGGTAATGAGTCCATTGTCCAGACAAGGCATCAACGTTTTTGTGGTATTTATTAGCTTCACCTTGGCAAGATCAATACAGCAAAAGGTGTTGAAATGTTTGCTGAACTCAGCCCTGATACTGGTAAAAAACCATAGACCTTCCTGGTGCCCACTGACTGCTGCTGTGCCCTTAAATAAACCCAGCTGTGTGCCCAAATTGACCCATCACCTTCAAAATAAAAACATTTTAGCTGGAACACAACTTAACTTAAATAATATGGCTGTAAATTAATTAATTCTACAAAACAAAAAATAACAAATAAATACATTAAATAAATGTGAAAAATACTGAATAGCTTCCACAGAGGTTATTCAAGAGAGTGTTCTTTCAATTTGAGAGCATAATTTATTGATTTCACGTTCAGATTTTGTATTTCTTTCAGTCAAACCCTGTCCTTGCGCTTAGATTTGCTCTGCTTCTGCTCAAACTGTACGCTTGCACTCAGATATATTGCTGCTTGCACATATTTCCTGTTTTCCAGTTTAAAACCTTCTCCTCGCACTCAGGCTGCTTCTGTGCTCTCGTCAAATGACTGCTCTCAGATTTCAGCTCTGCGCTTGGATTTTTTCTGTAGAAAAACCATTTCAAAATCCCTCAACCAATAGGAGGCCAGGTGAAGTGTCGTCGTCTTGCTGGCACGTTCGCTTTACTTATTAGAGCGTCCCGTAGACTCTTTAACCAGGTTTATAAACTCCCTCCACGGCTTTATTAAATGCATACATGCCAACCTTTCCAAATCCAAAAGAGGTAGGTTTGCGCGCGGCAAATGTGCACGCCCAAATCAGGTAATCAAAAGAAATGGAACCCCAGTAATTACTTGTATACACCATGTATTTAACATATATTGCGTAATTGTATGCATTTTTCACAAAAAGTGGTAGTTTGGTAAACAGTGACATCAAAGACATGTCCTGTCTGTAAAATGTCCGAAAAGTAAAAGAATGGGAGATAAATATCCCAAAGTCTCCACATTTTATTATATTTGTAATGTGTTTCTGGTCCTCTTTCAGTTGAGACAGTTTAGCCCATTACGTGACTATTTGTGTTGGTGGGGCCCGACTTTTTGGCCCACTGGTGTGTAGATGAAGGATGTGTCAGAATGTAGGAAAGCCAGAACTCTTGTTCGAACACTGGATAAAGCCAGGTTCATATTCTCATGTTGTTGACATATTAGAATCAAAGGTTTTCACAGAAGGATATCTCTTTGTATCGCTCCATAAATCAGAAAATACGGCCATAAAAAGTAATTTCCTGCATGTTTTTACTAATAAACTGTGATATAAATAGTCTACAGGCTTTCTGATTGTTGTACTTTGCTAAACGGAGACATTAAGTACATGTTTGGTCTTTAACTTTTTGGTCCGAAAAGTAAAAGAATGGGAGATAAATATCCCAAAATCTCTACATTTTATTATATTTGTTGTGTTTGTGGTCCTCTTTCAGTTGCAACACTGTACAGTAGGTGAAGGATGCTTCAGGAAAAGACCAAACACTGGATGTCTTCCAGTCGCCAACATGTGTTTTCGAGACACTGATATTAACGTGGAAACCCTGCAGGACTCAAATGCCTCGTCTTTGTTCCCTTAAACTCATTTGGGAGTGATTACCCATCAGCCCCGGGGGTAACACTGCCCTTCCTCTGCACGTTGTTTCTCTTTCAGAAACACAGAGGACTGTTTGTATGATGGGATCACAGACACGCTGCAAACGGTGTCCGCTAAAAGTCGAGTCCAGTGTCTATGGAGTGCCAAGGGGCATTTTTATTTTTAATAATTTGGGAAGATTGAAAATCGGTAGGGAAAGCCAGCTAAATCGGTAGGCGGTAGAAACATGTCAAAAGCGGAAGACTACCGCCCAAATCGGTAGGGTTGGCAGGTATGTAAATGTAGCCTACTTCACTAGCTTTATTTACGACTTTTTTGTATTTTAATGGTACTATTAACGTTAACTTTACTTCCTGCAAATTAATTTGGTATTGGTCATATTTGCGGCACATCTACATGTATGATAATAACTGGCTTTCAAGTGTTGTACATTACGTGAACATGTTGCTAGGCAACTGACAACAAAATGTGTTTCTTTTTTTCTTAGTTCATTGTTTAGGAATGGGGAAATATAATTTTTCTTCATGTCATTTTTAATTTAAGATCATATGTTGTCCTCATTAAGTATAGGTACAGTTCATGTTACACAATGTATTGTGCATTCTCTGAAGCAAATGTAGTGAGGGCAACATACGATCTTAAATAAAAAAATTACATGAAGAAACATTTATTTTTATTTTATATTTCCCCATTCCTAAACAAGGAAATAACTAAGAAAAACACATTTTGTAATGTACAACACTGAAGGGATAACATCTTCACGTCTCCCAGCGTGGTAAATCGTCACATGTTCACGTCTTGCCGTGACACCGGGTTGCAAACATTAGATGAATTGCATAGTTTGTGTTTGCTTTGTTTAATTGACACAAAATGGAATGGTTAATAGTGCATTAATTAAAAATAACTGTTCTTGTAATATCTCACTGAATATGGAAACCCAATTTCAACAAATATTTAACAAAAACTTTTACCTCAAGATAATGAAGTTTAAAATTCTATAAATAATGACCAATTGTCAGAATATAATTATTTTGACATACTAATAAATCCTTGTTTTAATGTTGCTTTGTCATGTTAGTTCTGTCTTGATGTGTGTTGGAATCATAGTTCCCAGCGCCTGAAGAGTGAATGTATAATCTGTAAATCACCGTCCCCTATGGTGTTGGTTTAATTGCTATTTCTGCAGACAAATAATCACAGAGAGGCTGCCGGGATGATTTTCTGCAGTGTGTGTGTAATGTTGGGTTTAATTAGAATCGCAGGAAATAAGGATCGTTTGAGTTTTCAGCTCGGCCTATGAAGACTCTAGTTCTCTTCTAGCAGGAGGTAGACATTGTAAATGACGTAACAAAGTTGCCTTAAATTCAATAAATAAATTATTTATTTCATGTAATATTATAATCGTTAAATATGGCATGATTTAATACAGTTTGTTTTGTATGTTAAACCAATATGCGTAAGTGTTTGTTGTTTCCTGTGCCTAGGAACTAATGTTTGTTCATGTACTGGTACTGCGTGTTTTGTTGATACACTGGACAACTCAACGTGGGTTGACGTCTTTGTTTGAAGCTCTGCTGAAGTATGTGACAAAGTTATAATTTGACAAGGTTATACGGAAAAGGAACTTTAAAGATTAATCTCCTTTCACGACAAGCGGCCAACGAGGTATTTGTTTTATGTTTTCATGTGTCCTATTTTCATTCATATATGTATAGCACAATATGATAATATGTTTGGCTATGTATACGTGTTATTCGTTGTTGTAGTTCTCATGGCGTAACTGAAGAGGGGAGGCTACAAGAAAACTCCAAGAAATAAACTCCCGTTTCAAAGAACCTACCTTACCTTACCTTCACGACAGACACAGGGTGTGAATCGTTGAACCCGGAGAGCTTATCTGATGCTAATCGTACACACATGTACAGTCGGGAATAAACATCTGAAGTGGGATTTTGGTAGATTTGTATTGATTTGTGCTGCTAAGAGCACAAGGTCAGCTGGGTTTGGTGGTTTGCTCAAGGGCACCTCAGCAGCATGTGCTTTGGTTTTGCTTCCACTCAGGGCATCAGGTTATGTCACATTCTCTCACAGAAACCAGAAAATAAACAAGTCGAAAACCCTGTTGGATACACAGCCTGGAGTGTACATAATTCATTAAAAATACAATTTTACAATTTAGGAGTTTAATTGCTAGTATTGAATACATTGGTACAATTAAAAACAGTTGTACACATATATTGAATACATTTAATGTATACATTAATAGATACAACATAAAAACAGAGATATCATTTCCAATTTGTAATGCAATATATTTTTTGGAAATAATTAGCTGATACCAGGAATCACAAATCTTATAATATATTTTATTTTAAACTTCTTTTGATTTACTTAGTCTACAATATTTCATTTCAGACTCAAATAAGGTAGTCTTTAAATGTGATTTACAAATGAGATTTTCTAGAAAAATAGAAGGCTTGATGGTAACTAAAATTAAAAATATGACTATGATATGAAGTTCATTTGAGTTTAAAAGCTTCCATTTAAACTAAAAACCACAAAGTAGACCTGTGGATTTATTCAGTGAGCTTACAAGCGTTATCCTCTTTAATGCTAATGTATGCATGTATCATCTAGCCATAGAGCCCGGAAGGGAAAAGCTTTTATAGCTTATTTGCTTAAAGAGCATGAGATCATTGGGCTTTAACATTTCACAATGTGTTAGTGCAGAGATGAAGAGGAACGGCCCGTCCACACTACAGCTTCAAAAAAAGCTTGGAGCTGGGCGCGTCTGAAGCTCGACCAACAACCAATCACATGAATCTCCCGCCCCTGACACACAAGCAGCGGTTTGATTGGCTAGAGCTTGTACTGGCATATGATTTGATTGGCTGGCGCTGGCTACTGAACAATGTTCAACTTCTGACGCCAGAGACGGACCGCTATGCTACCCACAATTCAGTTTGGCGAAAAGCGAGGCAACGTGACGTCACCCCATTCAAAGTGGATGGGCAGACGCGTTGGAAACCGTTTTTGAAGCTGTAGTGTGGACGGGCCGGAAGTGTCTCTGAAACTCTCTTGTATCACCTCCTATGCTAATGTACAGACCTCTAAATATACAGAACTGAGAGATTTATTCAAGGAAACAGTTTTGTAACTAATAAATGTATAAAACGCATGTGCATGTATGACAGAGTGGAAACTGAATTTCCCCCTCGGGGCCATCTTCTTCTTAACATAGCTGCAGAAACCTGGTTATTAATGAATACAATAATGTAGCTGTGTGTGTGTGTGTGTGTGTGTGTGTGTGTGTGTGTGTGTGTGTGTGTGTGTGTGTGTGTGTGTGTGTGTGTGTGTGTGTGTGTGTGTGCGTGTGTGTGCGTGCGTGCGTGCGTGCGTGCGTGTGTGTGTCGTACTACTTTACAGTAATTGCAATGTTTCATTAAGAAGTTTTTGCAGAAACTCAAAAATGCCACCATGCAACTTTATGTGTATATATGAGTGCATGTAAAACACACACACACACACACACAGAATAGGGCAGTGGTGTCGTGGGGATTTTTGTACTGGGGGGGACGCTATTTTAATTAGGTCATCCTAAACAATGCCACACAAGTGCGCATGCGCGCAGTGCACTCACAACACGGGCAGACAGGTCCACAGAAACTACCGGTATGCTTAGTCCTACTTTAGTTACTGTACTGCAAAAAAGCAGACGGCGCTGCGCTCAACAGACACACACAGTCTCCAAACCATGGACACACTGGCACATACGTTACATAAACAATTTATAGGCCTACATTGCATAAGCTACAGTATTGCAACTAAGCAGACAGCTAGCTCTCTCTCTCTCTCTCTCTCCAAAATCTATTTAAAACTCATAACAAACAAACAAAATTCCCAAAGTTGTCCTGAAATTAACTTATTAAAAAATAAATTAAAAAAATAAACGGAACGAAAAATATAGCCTACTTATGCAAACAACATTGAATCTGGACTTGAAATTATTCTGATTAGGCCTAGCCTACATTGCAAATAAGCAGACAGCGCTGCTTTTCACACACACACCTTGCGTTTTGAAAACTGATAAATCCGAAATGGATGAACAAACTTTGCAGTCTATCCACGGGTATGCCTCTTGTTTCCTCCGCCACATCTCCTCCGTCCATACCTCTGGGAAAGGTGAGCTTGAGCTAGCCAGGGGAACGTTGCTAGCGCAGCTAACGTTAACGTTAGTGCTAGCATTATCCACATCTTTAGGCGGCTCTTCTGATGATGTAGTGCTATAGTAGCAGCTTCACTTGTAGCTTCGGTGCTGCTAGTCTCTTTATATTCTTTTTAGAAAAGAAGTCAAGTAAAAAATGTTTGCCTGCCATTATAGAGCTTTTTCGTTAGCGTTCTTGAGGGAAAGAGCTGCCGCAAAATCGGCGGGCGTGGGTGTGTCACTGACGAATCATCATTTTTTAAGGAAATCGTTTTTATTTTTTATTATAATTACTGTGAAATGTATTATGTTTTTGTCATTATTACAACAAATACACACTTGCAACTGATAACACTGGCAATGATTTTATATGTATTAGACTATTAAAAAAAAGATCATGATCCAAATAAGTGGGGGTACGGCGTACCCCCGCGTCCAATGCCCACTACACCACTGGAATAGGGTAACATTAACTCAAACCTTTGCTCACTATCTCTCTCTCACTCTCCCGCACATACACACAAATTGGATTTGCTGGATCAACATTTTTCTGTTGCCCACTGAATGTGGACCTCTGGAACAAACGCACACACAGTTCCCTTGGGCCACGCTCAATTTCATTCATTAGAGTTTGAGCAATCAGATTTCACCTGGAGGGTCAGGGAGAAAGGAACATGGATCGTCTAATCACACAAACACAACGGAAGTTACTTTCACCTGACTTTGTAACCTTTAAACTTTACTTGAGATACATGTTTGAAAGCAAAGATATCACACACAGACCCAGTGACATGTGTGTGCAAAACATAACCCCAGAGTGAAACATTTCCCCTTGAGGGAGGAATAAAGTATCCTCCTTCTGCTTTGTGTTTCGACATTGTTTCACATTGCATTCAATACTAGTCTTACACACAGTATACACATTTATACATGCATGAATCACTTCTATATGGTGAAATGATATCTTGATATTGATAGCTTTGTTCGTTATCCTCGCGTCCAGGAGAGAAGCTTTAAAAATAAGGAGACCAATGGAGTCTCTGAGAAGGTTCACATGGGTACTTTAATTAAAATGGCGCGGTAATTTTACAAGCAGATTATTGTTCAGTGAGAGGGAAGAGAAAAGCTCCCTCTCTGTGGTGTCGGTCGGCCGAGCAGAAGAAAGAACTACAAGGCTTCGTCCCCTGACTATGGCCGTGTCTCAATTCAGGGGTTGTATCCTTCGGGGTACGCAGCCTACGCGGTCGACGCAGGATGCGGCCGACGAGACCGCGTTGGCTGGACCGAGCGGCCTACGAAATGAGACGGTCTAGCATACGGAGCACTTTGTATTTACGTCACGTGATACGCGCTGTTCGGTTGCGTTGCGACAGCAGCCTGCTAGCAAATTAGCTGAAAAGGATCCAGAAACTATACTTTTAAATTTTTTGGAGATCACCGTCAGAGATTAAATAAAGAGGATGGCCAGTTAAATAAGATGAAGCTGTTCCTTTAGCCCCCAGTAATGTTACATTAGTAAGGGTGCGTTCACACCTGCCTTGTATAGTCCGGTTGAATCGAACCCTGGTGCGTTTAGCCGCTTGGTGCGGTTCATTTGGGTCGGTGTGAACGCAGTCCGAGACCTCTTAAGTGAACTAAACAACCGGACTCTGGTCCGCTAAAATAGGTGGTCTCGGAGCGCTAGCTTGCGAACTCTGGAGCGGTTCATTGCTGGTGTGAACGCAGTCCGCACCAAAACATAGGAAGCGCAGTATTTACGTGTCACAAGAACGCGGATATCTTCAAAAATCTTTAGCGAAAGAGTCTTTCAAGACATCCGCGGTTGTTTAGTTAAAGAGTAAAGCAGAATTAAGTGTTGAACAGTGTCGTGTAAAGTAAAAATTCTCCGTCAGCTACATAAAAGTAAGAACACCTGTCGTCGGTGTCGTCCTCTGCAGAACGTCTCTCATGGATAATGTGCAGCAGCGCGGTCATTATGGGGAAAAGAACACCGACAGGCTGATCAGGAGCCCGACGCGAAGCGGAGGGATCTAGATCGGCATGAAGGCATTATCCCGCTTATTACACGGCCACATTCTCAACAAAGTAACGACATGACTCCCAATATTAATTGAAATGCTTTTGTGGATTTAGAAAATGATTTTATTGATTTAAAAAATAGTTGTATGTATTTAAATTGACATGCATCCGCTAACAAAAATAGTCCGTTGTTACTGTTTGAACTAACGTAACAACGGCAGGAACTGCTTCGATAGCGTTTTTGAGGAGCTTTTTGATTACAGATTTGAAAAAATCGTTGCTTGCTTTAAAAGTAGCACACTTCATGATGTCAAACCTTGGGAAGTATCTAGATATCCCTGCCCTGATGCCAAAGGAACTGGCAACTGAATATGTGTCGCCGTCTGACCTATGTCTGGACCGCTGCGTAAAAAGGAGGGTTTCTGCCCGTTACTTCTCCACTGTTTTCTTGTCGCTCTTGTCTTGTCAGTTAGTTTCAGCCAAACTGTATACAGTTAAATCAAACGGACTTCTTTGTGCAGATGTGAGCGTCCTTAACAACGGTTAATAAATCCTTGACAGCGGTCTGTTTGTTCTGGATTAAAAACGTGTCACGTGTTTTGAATTGACCAATCAGAATCAAGTATTCAACAAAGCCATGTAATAATGTTTTTTAACGGACGTTGTCTGATTATATAATCATATGTCTGTTGATCTCCAGACTAACAGCAGCATGAGAATAACCTGCCGAAAGTGCCGATGCTCCATGGCGGAGGCTCCGCTAGAAATTGCCGGGATTTGCGTTTGTACCCCCTTAATGTCTGACCAATGGTTGAACAGCATTTCCGAGCACATGACTTGTGTTTAAAGTAGGGCTGTCAAGTTAACGCGTTAATAACAAAAAAAAACGCGTTAACAAAAAACAAATTAACAAATTAACGCCACTAATTATTTTAACGCATGTGTATTTTATTTCCTCGGCCGCCCCGTAGTTTCAGATCGCATCGACTTTAAAATACCATCTACAAACTGATGCTGCTGACAGCCCCGCTGTATGGTCTGCTTGTGGCAGACCATACTTCCACGCTTACCGGCAGGCACCGACTGGCCATCGGGAGGACCGGGAGGGTGTGTGTGGCCCGAGCGAGCGAGGGAGAGACCTTACGTGCATTGTTGTTGTTAGCATCGGGTGCTAGCTAGCTGCGCTAACAGATATAAGGAGCTGTTTAAATGAAAACAGAGGAGCGCTCTATCCACACAACTGCGCCGAGCACTTGACTTTATGCAGGAAGCCAGACAGCGGGACATTGCACGAAAAGTCAGCACACTCAGCACGGATAGTGCAACATGATTGCAGCGTCCAGGCAGCTCCCGTTCGAGCATATGCCTTGAGTTGCACATAGCTCCAACGATCCAACACACACACACACACACACACACACACACACACACACACACACACACACACACACACACACACACACACACACACACACACACACACACACACACACACACACACACACACACACACACACACACACACATTTGTATTGAATGAGAGAGGTTCCAGGTTGTTGTGTTTAATATTCATGAGAATATTTGTCATTGTTCAAATGATAATAAACATTAGCATAAAGCATATTTGTCCACTCATATGTTGATAAGAGTATTACAAATATTCCTCTAAGGTACATTTAGAACAGATCAAAAATGTGCGATTAATTTGCGATTAATCGCGATTAACTATGGACAATCATGCGATTAATCTCGATTAAATATTTTAATCGACTGACAGCCCTAGTTTAAAGTTTATAGTCCGTTTGAGCAAAACACACATGCATTCAAGTGTTGAAGTGAAGAAGTTATTCAACAACAGAAAAGTTTTCAAGAATGTTTAATTTTATGTTTCTTTCATGCGTTTTTTTACTTTTTTTCACTTTTCTCTTCAGGCCTCTAAATAGTATTTCAATCAATCAATCCCTGACATAAAAGACATATAGAGGAGAGTGGGGTAAGATGAGCATCTCTGTCTGCTGTAACGCATCGAAACAGAGGCAAGTTGTTGATGTTTTCTAATTACCTCTTGCTTGAATGCGAAGGGATAATTGAATTCCTTTCAAATTAAGTGCTTCATATACTGATGAGTTGAGTAGTCAGAAATTCAGAGGGGCAACAGTTGTGTACTACATGACGCCAACATCGTGAAATATTCCCATTTGGAGGAAACTGAGAGGTACGTGTAAAAAATAAAGATGGACTGCAGTTATTAGACGTATTATACTGTATATCTGCTTTTAAAACTCTGTCCATTCAGTTCCAGTAGTCACTTACTTACAATTCTATATCACATTAATTATTTTATAAAAAAATATTCCTTTTACCAGTGTGCTAGGTTTGATGTTCAGATCATGCCCTCAGTGAGGCTTGTTGTCTCGTGGGGCATTTATGTGCTGTTGCAATCTATCTTTCATTGCTTGTGAGCTGTACATCTATATTGAGAGAAAATGGGACTGTATATTGGTAAAGCCTTTTCAAATATTGGACCCTCAGAAAATAGTGAATGTTGTGGTCAGAAAAGCACAGAAAAACTCAGAAAAGCACAGAAAAAACTAACCAAAGCTGTTATTCTACTTCAAAGACGTGCCACATTATGACTGTGTTCTTCTTTGATTTCACATTCTCTGAAAAGCATGACTTGTATCTAAGGTCTTGAAGTGTGAGTGAATATTGAATGAACAGTATGTTTGCTCAGTATGAAAAGTGATCTACTGCAGGTCTTCTTGTCTTGTGATTTCCCAGCTGGTTTATACACAGTTATGAGTTTCAAATATCCAATATTTTGCAGAAGTGCTCTAGTATCTGTATTTTCTTCTGACACCAGTTATCTTGTGTTCTCTTTAGATCCCACCTCCACGATCCATGCATTTGTCAGTCTCTTCCTCCGCCCATCTGTCGGCCATGTCGCTGAAGGTGCAGACCAGCAACGTGACCAACAAGACAGATCCAAAGTCCATCAACTCCCGGGTGTTCATCGGCAACCTGAACACTGCGGTGGTGAAGAAGTCGGACGTGGAGACCATCTTCTCAAAGTACGGACGGGTGCTGGGCTGCTCTGTGCACAAGGGCTACGCCTTCATCCAGTACGCCAGTGAGAGGCGCGCCCAGGGGGCCGTGATGGGGGAGAACGGGAGGGTGCTGGCCGGACAGACGCTGGGTGAGTCACACTGCGGGAATTATACCTTTACTCACACAGCAGGAAATGTTGACTTTAATTAAATGTAATATGTCAACAAGTTTCAAATAACTGTATTAAGTTAGTAGGAAGCAATAATATTAAAGGTCCCATCATATGCTTTTCGGGTTATTACCCGTCCCCTTGTGTGTTATGTAGGTTTTGTAAACGGTTGTAAACGGTCTGCAAAGTAACAAACCCTCAAATACACCCTGTAGGGAGTAAAACTCTAACACAGAAAAGACTGGGGACTAGCTTCAGTAGAAGCTGCTGGTTAGCGTCTTCTGAGTAAATCGCCAGAAGCGCTGACACCTCCTCATCACTCCACCACTCCCATGTTATATTTTGTGTTGCCATAAGTTAGTCTCTCTCCGTTGGTGAGCTGGGTTAATGCTAATGCTAATAATGCTAATGTGAGCAAATAAAATGGCGGCTTCACAAAACATTTCGGAGTTTTACGCGGCATGGTTTGCAATTCGCCCAGCCAATCAGAAATTGTTAATGTGGCCGACACAGCCACAGACCTTTTTCTCCCCAGGAAATCCCTGCTCTCTAGCAGGAACTATCTGGGAGTGAAAAGGTTCACACAAACTAAGTTCTAGTTCCAGATCTTTTTGGTGTGAACGCAAAATCCCAAGAACTATCGGAACTATTCCTGGGAAAATTACTCCGGTGGGAAAGCGCCTATTGCAATCTCTGAGACCTGACAAACTGACTCAAACACTGTTGCCAATTTTTTACCCGATCATGTGGCTTTTCATATGAATCGCAAACTCCAAAGAGGTGGAGGGACTACACTGTTTTTTAAAAACACACTTTCTGCCAGATTGGTAGAAAGTCTTTCAGGTACCCCTCTCCACGGTCCACAGACTGGTCCACCAGGGAGTGGAGGACATCGCTGCTCTCCGGCATTCCCTCATCAAGCTGCCTGCTGGTCCAGAGCTGGAGGAGGTCGGGGCTTCCAGCAGTTGGCCAACAGCCCGGCATTCAGTTCCTGTGTGGGTGCAATAGACGGGTGCCACATACGCATCAGGGCCCCATCCGGACCCCATCCGGACCAACTGGCCAGGATTACGTGAATAGGAAGCTCTTCCCATCCATCTGCAGGCTGTATGCGATGGGAAGGGGAGATTCCTACCAACATTTGTAGGATTTCCTGTGGCATTCACATTGTCTGTAACTTCCATCCATATTCCGCTCTTTACTTTAGATGCTCCACCCTCTCTGTTAAAGCTAACTATGGAGTCATAATTGTTCCTTACACCCTGCAGCAGTGCATGGGTCTCAGCAGATGTAAAATGAGGCCCCTTTTTGTCAATCTTTCCACTCAATGGTTTGGTCAGGTCAGCAATTAGTTGTATAGGTCTGGCCTTGCTATTAATTACATAATTAAACAACAGGCCCTAACCAATCTGGATATTCATTCCAGGTGTGTATTTGCAATTAGTTGTTATTCAGAGACTGATGTAGGCCTACTTACTACAACGGTCAGAACACAGTCATGGTAGGGATTGTTCACATCTTCCATGCTGGAAGGAGAGGTTACCGCCAAAAGGGTCCACACTGAGCGCCCCTAACCTCTCCAACATTACACAACAGAAGAAGTGTACAATCGTTTTCGATTTGGACTTGATGACATTAACTACATTGCTGATCTGGTCAGGCCACAACTGCAGTGCAGAACCTTGCCGGGTCATGCTCTGACTGTAGAGGAACAGGTCCTCATTGCCCTGCGCTTTTACGCATGTGGAACATTCTATCAGGGCATAGCTGACAGCATGGGAGTCCACAGGACAACAGTGGGTGAAGTGGTGACAGCTGTGTCTGATGCACTGGCTCGCCTGCTGGATCACTTTGTGACTTTTCCCACTGATGGCCAGATTGCCAAAGTGAAGCAGAAGTTTTTTCTTCTCGAAGACATGCCCAAGACCATTGGGGTGATCGACTGCACCCATGTACATATTCAAGCACCTCGTCAGAGGGAGTGGGAATATGTCAACAGGAAAGGGAGGCACAGCATCAATGTGCAACTTGTGGGAGATGCTGACCTTGCCATCACCAACTGTGTTGTGAGATGGCCTGGGTCAGTCCACGATGCACGTGTCTTCAGAGAGAGCCGGTTGTAAACTGAATTCCAAACCAACAGGCCGGATGGAGTTATATTAGCCGACAGTGCCTACCCACTCCTACCATGGGTGATGACACCTTTTTCCACGGCCAACACTCCTTCACAGATGCGCTACAACAACGCTCATGGAAGAACAAGGTGTGCCATTGAGCGCTTGAATGGAGTAATGAAGAGGCGTTTTGCATGCCTCAACTATCTGAGAGTGGAATCCCAAGGAGCATGCCAAATAACACTGGCTTGTATTGTGCTACACAATATCGCTGTCCATCGCAGAGTCCCCCTCTCTGACATCGATGATCCCCCCCAGAGCCCCTCGCACCTGCTGATGATCTAGGCCCACTATGGATTTCCCTCTAAATGAGAGACTGAGTGGTGGTGCAAGGCGAGATGCTATTGTCCGCAATTACTTTTGAAAGGTAAACTAATAACGTTACTAGTTACCTATTCCCATTCAGTAACGCCGTTATAGTTACTGTGATTTAAATGGGTGCGTTACTGCGTTACATTATGTGATGGAACTGAACCGAATCTCCCTGCGGATGTAGCTTACAGGCGAATACAGCGATGTCCTCTCACAGTACCATGGAAAAGTGAAAGTAACCAGAGAGGAGTGATGATTGGTTAACGCGGGGGTAACATTTCAGGGTAAGCCAATCAGAGACAGAGTTGGGCGGGTCTTGCCTTATGGGGAAAATACACAGACACACAAACACTTGCTAACACACACACACACACACAGAGAAGCAGCGCAGCAGCGCATTTACAACTTGGAGATATAACCACTATTTTCAATGTGTGGGGATAAAGGACGCACAAAATATTATGGTCAAATGTAAACTGTGTGCAGGACAGAAAGCATTGTCCACATCGAATAACTGTATGTGTGTGTGTGTTTGCACTGTGTTTCCATGGTCATAAAGGGGAAGGTCAATAACAGTTTGAGTTGGATGAAGATGAGTATGTGCGGGTGGGTGGGTGTGTGTGTGTGTCCTTGCTAACAACTGGACTTTTCCACACCTGGCTAGAGTCAGGCTTTTAGATCACTGCCTCAAATGCACACACCACCCACAATAAATAAACACACACACGTAAATATATATACGTGTGTGAGAGTGAACATGTATATATGTAAAAGGAGAATGTACGTGTGTAAGAGTGAACATGTATATATGTAAAAGGAGAATGTATGTGCGTGAGAGGACCAGTATGAATTACGGCCTGTACGGCCCCTCATAGTTTTCAGCAGTGGCGAACCGTCAGGGCCTTCAAGGTATTCAGAGAATACCCTGGAACACTCATATAAAACAAACAAAAATTCGATTTAATTATATAAATAAAATGTAATACAATTTATATAAAATGAGGGGGGTTGTGTGTGTCGACAGAAGGTCCAGTTGTGATAGACACGGTTCGCCACTGGTTTTCAGTAGTGTGTGTGCGAGGTAAGTTTGAATGTTGGCCTACACGGCCCTTCATAATTATCACTTTCAGCTCCTCCTCATGCCTCCGGCCATCCTTTATTATCCTCACTCTTTGCTCTGCTGTCTCTGATCTTCCAACACTGTCAAAGGTTTTAAGGAATTTCAAATACTACAGTTTCAACATTACAGAGTTCATTCAACCCTGGATTTGATAACATTAAGATAAAATAGTTTATGATCAAATTAATTTAAGGAGACTTCATGTACAGATAGAGGTACAGACCAAGCCTTCGGAAGTGCGCCAAATGGTGGTACTACAACTTCCATGTCAGTCATTTGATGTCATTGCGCCCAAGAGACTTGTTCTCATTGACTCACCACAGGAAAGACACATTTGTTACAGTTTTTCTCAATTGCTTAAACCCCACTATTTAGAATCAAAATTCATTTCTTCAAAACAAGAACATAGCCATCTAAACAGAAACACACTTGCCATAACTCTGAATATCTTTTGCAAAATGCACTTACATGACCAAAACTGAAAATACTGGTCACAAAAAAGAATAAGTCGATTGAAACGGAACAAATTGTCCTCTAATGAGACAAATGTGTTTTCATAACTGACTAACTCCGGTCACCATAATAACACATTCTACCATAACAATATACATTTCTTGCAAAGTGCTCTAAGGCACTCAAAACTAAAAATACCCCTTCCAAAACCTCTCTTAGAAGACTATTTGAACAGTCATTACTAAGTGGCACACTAAATACTGACTACAATCATCAATACACAAACCTCAAGCTATCCATATTGGAAACTGAACGGAAAACTGACAAGTTGGGAGAAACAAACGTACATATAGGAAAAACAGTATGTTACTGTAACTATGTCATTGTTTTTATTGTCTCATTTTCAGAAGAGCACCGTAACAGAAACAAAAGATGAATAGCAATACACTGGAAAACAAATAACATGGGTAAATGATGTAAATCAGCAGTAAAGCAGAGAATGAGATCTATATAGCTTTACTGATCTGCTCTTTGGCCTCTGTCTGGCCACATAGCCTCATCTACGTCACAGCGTATGTCTTCCCTTGCGAGGCAGCGTGGGAAATATCTCCTTGCGTGTCGACACCACCCTTGACAGGATTCCGCAGAGATGTCCCGACAGCCAGCATTCATTGCGTCCAAAAGGGGCATTCTGTCATGAGGATGATGGTCACAAACCTTCCATCTCCAGGCAGAGAAGAACTCCTCAATGGGGTTTAGAAATGGGGAGTATGGAGGGAGGAACTCCATGGCCATGTGTGGATGAGCCTCAAACCATGCCCTCACGTCACGAGAGTGGTGGAATGCCACATTGTCCCATATGACCACGTGAACCGACCTCACTCGATCCCTCTCTTCTGGTGGCACAAGTCGGTCATACAGGACATCCAGGAAGGCAAGGACACGTTGCGTGTTATATGCTCCCATTACAGGGAGCCGCACACAATGTTATGTTTCCTCCCCTTTGGCCTGGAACAAAGACTGTTGCTCTTTGCCCAATAAAGTTCCTCCCACGTCTCCGCACTTTGGAGAGGTTGAAGCCTGCTTCATCCACATATACAAAAACATGTGGTAATGCATTGCCTTCCAGCTCCATCATTCGCTAAAGAAAATGAAACAAACAGAGGACCGTTTTACATTACTGTAAGCAGTCCGACATACTAAAAATATAGGCAAGCCATCACTGTGATTGAGGTCCTTACCTGTACATACCGGTGCCTTAACTCCTTCACAACGGTGAGAGTTGCGTTCAAAAGGAACCTTATAGATCTGTTTCATTCTGAGGTGGTGCATCTTTAACACCCCCGCTCATGGTTGCAGCACTTATAGATGGAATGTTACTGAAGACATCCTGGTCTGCAATTATTCTGGCCCGAATCTCCCTTAAGCAGATTTCATTGTTGGCCACAACCATATCAACAATGGCAGACTCTTGTTCTGGAGTAAAGGCCTTTCCTCTGCCACCAGAGCGGGGTGCTCTTTCAGTTCTATCAATAAATATTTGAGAATGTTATGTACTGTAATATAAAAACAGTGATCGAAACCTACATAAAAATAGAAATGCATGAAGTGCTGTAAAAAAGGGTTACAGTAGCTTACCTATTTTCGTGCCGAAGATCTAATAATGGATGCCACTGTTGATCTCCGTATATTGGGCTGAACCCTTTGGCCAGCCTCACTGAGGGACATGCCATGGTTTATGACGTGGTCCACAATAGTTGCACGGGTGTTTGTCCGAAACTACTGTTCGCATTGGTCCCCTTTCAACTCTTCCACCACGCATACGTACAGCCCTCCCTCTTCCTTCCCTCTCTGAACATCAGCCCTTCCTCTTCTCGCTGAACATCAGGGTTTCCCTCTTCCTTTCTGAACATCAGGGTCCTCTTCCTCTCTGAACAACAAGGGATTCCCTCTTCCTCCTCTCGAACAACAGGGTTCCCTCTTCCTTTCTGAACATCAGGGTTCACCTCTTCCTCTGTGAACAATCAACCCTCCTCTTCCTTCCTCGCTGAACATCAGGGTTCCCTCTTCCTCCTCTGAACATCAGGGGTTCCCATCTTCCTCTCTGAACAACCAGGGTTCCCCTCTTCCTCTGTGAACATCAGCCCTCCCTCTTCCTCGCTGAACATCAGGGTTCCCTCTTCCTCTCTGAACATCAGGGTTCCCTCTTCCTCTCTGAACATCAGGGTTCCCTCTTCCTCTCTGAAACAACAGGGTTCCCTCTTCCTCTCTGAAACAACAGGGTTCCCCTCTTCCTCTTCTCTTGAACATCAGGGTTCCTTCTTCCTCTCTGGAGCTCCTCTACCTACTCGATCAGGCCATTTTGTTCACACAAACATCTTACTGAAGTGAGGGAGGTCTTTTATAGGATTCTCACTAATTACAATTACTAGTAAGGAAAGTCAATGATATCAGCTTACAGTAACATCATTACTGTAAGGTATACAGTACATTCCATGCAGTTACCTTTTTCAATGAGGTGATTGACTGATAACAAGTGTTAATATTTTGCACATCAAGTGTCAATTAGTGTAGCTATGGTCTAAATGTATGAGGAGTAAGTGTTATCCACTGTGAGAAGATTATTTTGTTTTGTAGACATGAGTTACACAAAAGATTTTTGATGTTTGTGTAGAGAATTGTGTGATCTGTTTTGCAAAACACTGCTTAGCATCTGCATTTTGTGTGATATCAATGATAAATGGTATACTGTTGTAGAGAAATGGTTTACTGTTTCGATGGCTGTGCTGTTGGTTTGATGAAAGGAATTTTGATTCTAAATAGTGGGTTTAGCGATTGAGAAAAACTGTAATCAGTGAAGGTATATTAACTACCCAGTACAAACACCTGAATAGGCTTTATTCAAATCATTAGGTCATAAAAGTTGCGAATGATGGTAAACGCCAAATCCAGAGTTATTGTCCCTTTCATTCGTTTGACTGAGCCGAGAACCCAGACATGAACCCTTCGTATTAGAGGAAGGGCATAAGGAATATGAAAGTGTGCATGCTCAATGGGCCAATGGATGCCGAAGATCACAGGAAGACCTAGTGATGATCCGCTAGTTTTGCCTGAGTGTTAGGGCCATTTTGGCTTCCTGCACCTCAATTTTCATAGGAGGTAACCGAGCCCCACCAATGCTTTATCCAGTTCTCTTTATACATTCACAGATACAGTGTTCATTTTGGCAGCTATTTTTGATTTAGCCTTAGTCTTTAGACAAAAATGTTATTAGTTTTAGTCCAGTTTTAGTCTATGAAAAATCTTTAGATTTTAGTCAACTTTTAGTCCAAATGTTTTCTCTCTTTAAACTAATTCAGTTATATATAAAATATATATAATTATGTTATTATATTGTACTGTACTTGAGTAAAATGTTGAGGTCCTTATACTTTACTGGAGTATTTAAGTATTTTGCTACTTAGTACTTCTACTCCACTACAGTTCAGAGGTATTAATGATGTGAAACATAATCAAGTGTTAAGTAGTCAGACTTTAGTTCCACCTGGAGTAAATTCACAAGCTACCCTGCAGTAAACAGTCATTCAAACTAGCTGCACCTTCTGGCCTGGTTCTACGGGGGTGCATAAGGGTGCATTGCACCTTCATTTGAGTCGTTATGCACCCTCATTTGAAAAAAGAAAAGTGAAAAATAGTACATATATAATAACAATAATAATAATAATAGAAGTAATAATATTAATAATAAGAATATAGTTGAAATACAATAAATCGTAATTGTGGTTAAATAACATTGTCTGCTGCATTTATTTACATAAATGTAAACGGTAAGTAACATTATTATGTCAGGTGCGCCGCGCGCGTGACTGTGCCCCTGCACGTTCGTCATCTGCAAAGTGCTTACACAGCAGTCAATGATGGACATCAGAAAATGGTTAAAACAACCAGCCTTTATCGCCAGCAGCAGTAACACTGCATCTACTGCAGGTAATAACATTTCAGATCATGGGGACATTACATTACCCGCGGCCACTGTCTTGGACACTAACGTCCGACTCGCTGGCTTTGCCCGCCTCGCCCACGGAGGCGGAGCAGCCGCAGCTGTCTTCGTTGCCCCAAACCGCCACCCCTCGGCGGCCCGCAAGTGCCAGAGGACCTCGGCAAAACAGAGCCTGCCCAGGTATATTTAAAAAAGTACCCAACTCGCCTTTACAGTGGGGTAAGGTGCTCATTTTGCAGCTCATGGTTTCAAAACAGAGATTGACTGGAATATTCATGTAAAAAATATGCCATCTTCTGCTTTGCATGTAGACATTTCGGTTCAAGTAAGTCAGATGCCTTCACCACAACTGGCTACAACAACTGGCGCCATGCTCTTATAGGCTACGTGATAAGGGACTGGGAAGGCATGAATCAAGCAAAGAGCACATATATCCTATAGATCTTAATTTTGCTCTCAAAGTGCACCAGATTGATGCTTTTAACTTCAATAATTAAAAAAAAAAAATCTTCCTGGGGGAGCATGCCCCCGGACCCCCCTAGAGGGTGTTAGGTCCACTCCCCACTTAGCAAAAAAAAATAGCACTTTACCCTCTCTAATCTCAGATGCACCCTGAGTCATGTTTTTTTTCCACGACACTGTGTCTCAGGGGATCTTAATATTTAAGAACCTATTAATGTGTTATACCAGATTAACGGGAATAATCTCAGCTAACTGACTATACAAACCATTTTTACCAAAACAAAACACAAGTCTCATAAGAAGCATCTAAATGACCCCTGAGAGAAAAATGCTAACGCACTTGGCACAGAACTCAATATACCCTTATTACTTATCGTAGCTGCACATACGAGATTCCACAGATTAATTAGGTATATATATCATCACTGAGTTATCCGAACTCTTGACAGGGCAAGCAAACACAGACATCACAACACGTACCTTTACGGAGCTTTTACGGGAGATCGTCTCACACCGTAGCTGTCAATCTGATCAAAAGACGTGTTCAATGGCATTAAAACGAGAAAAAACACATGTGCTTTAACCACTAGGCGGTGCACACAAGGTACACACAGCCATAATAACTTTGTATTATTAGTGTACTGTTCTCGTTTTCAACATGTGGATATTGAAACTTAACAGCCGGCTAAACTCTCCTCAGCATCATTCCTCCAAGTAACAGGTAGGTGTTGTATTTGGCAGGGATTTTAATGGTAAGAAGTGTGAAACTGAAACAAAATACATTTCTCCATAAGTACACATAAAACAATGATATGTTTTTAAAGGTGACATGTCATGCTTTTCCGGTTATTACCCGTCCCCTTGTGTGTTATGAACACAACCTAACCCAAACCTTTTGTGCCCAATGCACACCAAAGGACAAGTACAAATCTCAAGGCACACCTATTGTGCAAAATAGCCCTTATACCACGTGTTATCACTCATATCATGTAAAATATCTGTAAATGTGCATAATTATTTACTAATGCCAAATAAAATGTGACAAAGACAACTATATTACTCATGAAATATTTATTAACGAAATATTTCAGAAATTAATTTGAAACTTTATCAAATTAGGCTTCATCAAAGCAGCAACACACTCATTTAAACCAGACAGGTCACAACATTAAAAATGAGGCAAAGGAAACTCAGCAGAAATTCAGCACAGAGAACCTGAACTACAAATTATAAATGTAACATTTCAGCAATCAGCATTGAAACATGTGCTATTGTAAATATGTTGCCGACTTACAAATTAGTGAGATACATGTGCCTGTCGGGGCGCGCAGAATTTTTTAATCCTTGGTGGCACTGAGGAGAGGGCCACTCGCAAGTCCTGTTCAACAGAGAGCAGTGACCTCCTGTTGTTCTTCATGTAAATCAGAGTAGAGAACGCCAACTCCAGAGATGGGGTCGTTACTCATTTTTTTTAATATATTACATATTACTTTTAAAAAAAGTAATATATTACATTACACTACTTCGTTACTATTGAAGGAGTTGGGACTACTTTTCTCCACGCCGTTCCTAATGAGCTTGCTTTAAAAGAAGGAACACTCAAAACAACCAGGACGAGGGTTAAACAAAAATCTGTTTTAATCATGAAAGGTAATAATGCAATACCATATAATACATTACCATACAAAGCCATATCATATGCGTAATGTCAGGAGTATGCCTACTCCTGGCCTGGTTCACGGGCTGCCCCGACCTCCCGGTCCGAGCCGCGCGAGAAGAGAGAACGAAGCAACAAGTTGCACGTCCCAAAACCAACAGAAAGGGGTGGAGTTTCATTTGGAAGATACCAACACGCTGTCTCACAGGGAATCAGCGCGGGCAGCTATGAAAGCCACAGGTGTTGAGAAGGCCTGCAGGATGCACATCATTAAAATCAGGGAAAACCCACTGGACTTCCCCGACGGAAATTGCCGACTTGATTTCTGAAAAACCAACGGGGCCTTGCACCTTCGTCTTACATTTCTCGTCGCTTCACGTGTAGCTTATCCCCGAGGTTCCTAACCGTTGCTTTATCAATATTAGTAGTCCGTCGTTACCTACCTATGCTAATATATGCATTGCATCATTTACCGTAGTCCTTTGTTACCTACCGATGCAATATTAGTAGTCCTTCGTTACCTACCTATGCTAAAATATGCATTGCACTCTTTACCGTAAATGACACCTGGAAATATCTTTGACAACTCTAAAATTTAGCTTGAGCCAATTACAGACCTTCGATAGAAACAGGCGTCCGTTTTACCTTTCAGTTGGATCCATAGTTGTCAAATATTATTCCAGGCGCCTCCCTCCGTCCGCTGGCTGCCAGTGCTTCCTCAAACTCTAGGCGGAATAATCCACTATTATGTTCAATTTGAATCAAACAAGTAAACTTGCTTCATATACTCAGCAAACAGTATTATTACTTTCCCTCAACGTTACTGTATGCAATAAATGCCTCTGAAATATAAGTAAACTTCTCAGTAAATGACAAATACCACGAAATTCACAATGCAATGTTTCTTATTTATTTAAATATCTACGACACATTGATCTATTAATCTTCAATGTTATTCCCTCCTTTTTCAGAGAAAAGCTGTGACGTGGGGGCTTTCTCGAACCCACGCCTCCAGCCTGACTTCGCATGTCTTTATCTGACTTTTCTCCCTTATCTTATTAGTAATTATTCACAGAAAATTACTCCCCGTACAGTCTATCGAGCTTTTTTGGTGCGATGTTTATTTCAACAGATAATGCGACCTTAGAATGCGCTTCGACACGGCTTTTCAGCTATGTGACATCCTCATGGAGCCGAAACCCAGGTCAACAGAATCCTTTATCGTCACGTTTAGCTTCTTAGATTAATAACCCCACAGAACAAGAGAACGAGATCCCGTTCGTTTCAAAATGACTTTTTGAAATTTGCGTATCTCTCCCTTGGATTTATAACATATAATACACTCCAGCTTCCTATGAAGCTGAAGAAGTATTATTCAGTTTCGCCCTGGATGGATATCTTTTTTTAAGAAACCCACTGGACTTCCCCGACGGAAATTGCCGACTTGATTTCTGAAAAACCAACGGGGCCTTGCACCTTCGTCTTACATTTCTCGTCGCTTCACGTGTAGCTTATCCCCGAGGTTCCTAACCGTTGCTTTATCAATATTAGTAGTCCGTCGTTACCTACCTATGCTAATATATGCATTGCATCATTTACCGTAGTCCTTTGTTACCTACCGATGCAATATTAGTAGTCCTTCGTTACCTACCTATGCTAAAATATGCATTGCACTCTTTACCGTAAATGACACCTGGAAATATCTTTGACAACTCTAAAATGTAGCTTGAGCCAATTACAGACCTTCGATAGAAACAGGCGTCCGTTTTACCTTTCAGTTGGATCCATAGTTGTCAAATATTATTCCAGGCGCCTCCCTCCGTCCGCTGGCTGCCAGTGCTTCCTCAAAAAACACTCATGACGTCACCACGTCGGAACGTCCTTACGTCTCTACGTCATGATGTTGTCACAATTTTGAAGGACTTGGGACTACTTTTCTCCACGCCGTTCCTAATGAGCTTGCTTTAAAAGAAGGAACACTCAAAACAACCAGGACGAGGGTTAAACAAAAATATGTTTTAATCATGAAAGGTAATAATGCAATACCATATAATACATTACCATACAAAGCCATATCATATGCGTAATGTCAGGAGTATGCCTACTCCTGGCCTGGTTCACGGGCTGCCCCGACCTCCCGGTCCGAGCCGCGCGAGAAGAGAGAGAAGCAACAAGTTGCACGTCCCAAAACCAACAGAAAGGGGTGGAGTTTCATTTGGGAGATACCAACACGCTGTCTCACAGGGAATCAGCGCGGGCATATGAAAGCCACAGGTGTTGAGAAGGCCTGCAGGATGCACATCATTAAAATCAGGGAAAATGTCCCTCCCAATTTGCAAAGCCTATCGATGGTTTAACCCAGAAAAACACTCTGGGATAATCTTTTCACTCAAAACAGAAATCACCATTAATTCTGCATCTTCCTTCTTCACAAATAGCTTAAAACACTCTTTTGATAAACAGGTAAAAAGTCAAAGAAAAAGACTATTGCGCTAATCTACTTTTAAGAAAAAGGGAACATTGTTTCAGGAATCTATAAAAAACCTCTCTATATGGTAGAGGAAAAATGTACTTTTTGTTCCTTCAACTATTAACACACAGGAATGTATAAACCCACACTATACTCTTCCCCCCCTCTTCCACCATGTCCTGCATATCTCCACCTCCCCCACAAGGCAATAAAACCCTGTTTACTCCAACCAGCCATTTTAGTCCTCACATTTATGAAAGGATAAAACCGAGAAATCACTTATAAACACAAACACAGGTATTGTTTGAACAGTATTCACTTAACTGCTACTATTGATAATTACCAGAGAAACTCAAAGGGACCTCTTTTAATATCTGGAAATTGCAACAAGACTTTCTGCCATTTCAAATGTAACACACTTCTTCGGTACAATATCTCACATCAATGTCCACACTATCTACGTAAAGTAACTCGTTACTTTACTCGCCGAGCACGTACGCACTGCGCATGCGTGAGTGGCAATAACTTTCCTTACCAGCAGGCGGCGGTAGTGTGTATTTGTCATTCAAAACAGGCAACAACTGGAAGACAGAGAAGAAGAACAGACTACGTGATATAAACAAACAACAAATAGCGTGTGCGGTAGCTTCACCTTAGCATTAGGGGTGTTGAAAATAATCGTTTCTATGATATGGACGATTCGGTATCGATGCAGTGACGGAAGATAATCGGTTATGGCGTAGTAACGTTGCTTCCTGATTTTCCGGCCGCGGCTTTACTATAACGTTTTTTTTTTCTGTCACTTTAATATCAAATCGGTCGGTGACGCAGAGATCAGGGAACATACGTGACAGCGGCACAGCAGCACAGCAACACCAAACACGGAGCAGTCTGCTTTATCCACCAACACAACACCACCAGTCCAGAACCAACAGCAGAAGGACCCGCTCTGAATCACTCCGTGTCGCTGCGGCACAGCCAGGGATATGTTTTTCAAAAATAATCGCGTTACAATCATGTCAGGTTTTTGGTGGATTTAATTAAGTCTTGGATTGCAAAGTATGAATGTCCTCTATCAATTTTCAGACGATATATACGTGTGTAAAGTTTGTGAAGGCAGGAGGAAAAAAGCTTCCGCGATCACCGTCTCCTCTCCGTTCCTCCAAACCCCGCCCCCTCCCTGAAAATAATGACTGACAGGCTGATAGTGACCCGATAGAAACTTTATTATTCACTTAATCACTGAGATATAATTAAGCTAATTTAATCTCATAAATTCATCGGATTTATGTAACAGTAAGACAGAGGATGTAAGTGTGCACCCACATGCAGTATTTTTGTTTGTATATGCTGTTGTAAATACTCCTGTTGTCTTCAGTGAACGCAGTCCGAGACCTCTTAAGTGAACTAAACAACCGGACTCTGGTCCGCTAAAATAGGTGGTCTCGGAGCGCTAGCTTGCGAACTCTGGAGCGGTTCATTGCTGGTGTGAACGCAGTCCGCACCAAAACATAGGAAGCGCAGTATTTACGTGTCACAAGAACGCGGATATCTTCAAAAATCTTTAGCGAAAGAGTCTTTCAAGACATCCGCGGTTGTTTAGTTAAAGAGTAAAGCAGAATTAAGTGTTGAACAGTGTCGTGTAAAGTAAAAATTCTCCGTCAGCTACATAAAAGTAAGAACACCTGTCGTCGGTGTCGTCCTCTGCAGAACGTCTCTCATGGATAATGTGCAGCAGCGCGGTCATTATGGGGAAAAGAACACCGACAGGCTGATCAGGAGCCCGACGCGAAGCGGAGGGATCTAGATCGGCATGAAGGCATTATCCCGCTTATTACACGGCCACATTCTCAACAAAGTAACGACATGACTCCCAATATTAATTGAAATGCTTTTGTGGATTTAGAAAATGATTTTATTGATTTAAAAAATAGTTGTATGTATTTAAATTGACATGCATCCGCTAACAAAAATAGTCCGTTGTTACTGTTTGAACTAACGTAACAACGGCAGGAACTGCTTCGATAGCGTTTTTGAGGAGCTTTTTGATTACAGATTTGAAAAAATCGTTGCTTGCTTTAAAAGTAGCACACTTCATGATGTCAAACCTTGGGAAGTATCTAGATATCCCTGCCCTGATGCCAAAGGAACTGGCAACTGAATATGTGTCGCCGTCTGACCTATGTCTGGACCGCTGCGTAAAAAGGAGGGTTTCTGCCCGTTACTTCTCCACTGTTTTCTTGTCGCTCTTGTCTTGTCAGTTAGTTTCAGCCAAACTGTATACAGTTAAATCAAACGGACTTCTTTGTGCAGATGTGAGCGTCCTTAACAACGGTTAATAAATCCTTGACAGCGGTCTGTTTGTTCTGGATTAAAAACGTGTCACGTGTTTTGAATTGACCAATCAGAATCAAGTATTCAACAAAGCCATGTAATAATGTTTTTTAACGGACGTTGTCTGATTATATAATCATATGTCTGTTGATCTCCAGACTAACAGCAGCATGAGAATAACCTGCCGAAAGTGCCGATGCTCCATGGCGGAGGCTCCGCTAGAAATTGCCGGGATTTGCGTTTGTACCCCCTTAATGTCTGACCAATGGTTGAACAGCATTTCCGAGCACATGACTTGTGTTTAAAGTAGGGCTGTCAAGTTAACGCGTTAATAACAAAAAAAAACGCGTTAACAAAAAACAAATTAACAAATTAACGCCACTAATTATTTTAACGCATGTGTATTTTATTTCCTCGGCCGCCCCAGTTTCAGATCGCATCGACTTTAAAATACCATCTACAAACTGATGCTGCTGACAGCCCCGCTGTATGGTCTGCTTGTG
Organism: Pseudochaenichthys georgianus; assembly: GCF_902827115.2. NCBI lineage: Eukaryota > Metazoa > Chordata > Actinopteri > Perciformes > Channichthyidae > Pseudochaenichthys > Pseudochaenichthys georgianus. The sequence goes on along the minus strand of NC_047507.1, from coordinate 40,318,705 downwards.
GCAGACCATACTTCCACGCTTACCGGCAGGCACCGACTGGCCATCGGGAGGACCGGGAGGGTGTGTGTGGCCCGAGCGAGCGAGGGAGAGACCTTACGTGCATTGTTGTTGTTAGCATCGGGTGCTAGCTAGCTGCGCTAACAGATATAAGGAGCTGTTTAAATGAAAACAGAGGAGCGCTCTATCCACACAACTGCGCCGAGCACTTGACTTTATGCAGGAAGCCAGACAGCGGGACATTGCACGAAAAGTCAGCACACTCAGCACGGATAGTGCAACATGATTGCAGCGTCCAGGCAGCTCCCGTTCGAGCATATGCCTTGAGTTGCACATAGCTCCAACGATCCAACACACACACACACACACACACACACACACACACACACACACACACACACACACACACACACACACACACACACACACACACACACACACACACACACACACACACACACACACACACACACACACATTTGTATTGAATGAGAGAGGTTCCAGGTTGTTGTGTTTAATATTCATGAGAATATTTGTCATTGTTCAAATGATAATAAACATTAGCATAAAGCATATTTGTCCACTCATATGTTGATAAGAGTATTACAAATATTCCTCTAAGGTACATTTAGAACAGATCAAAAATGTGCGATTAATTTGCGATTAATCGCGATTAACTATGGACAATCATGCGATTAATCTCGATTAAATATTTTAATCGACTGACAGCCCTAGTTTAAAGTTTATAGTCCGTTTGAGCAAAACACACATGCATTCAAGTGTTGAAGTGAAGAAGTTATTCAACAACAGAAAAGTTTTCAAGAATGTTTAATTTTATGTTTCTTTCATGCGTTTTTTTACTTTTTTTCACTTTTCTCTTCAGGCCTCTAAATAGTATTTCAATCAATCAATCCCTGACATAAAAGACATATAGAGGAGAGTGGGGTAAGATGAGCATCTCTGTCTGCTGTAACGCATCGAAACAGAGGCAAGTTGTTGATGTTTTCTAATTACCTCTTGCTTGAATGCGAAGGGATAATTGAATTCCTTTCAAATTAAGTGCTTCATATACTGATGAGTTGAGTAGTCAGAAATTCAGAGGGGCAACAGTTGTGTACTACATGACGCCAACATCGTGAAATATTCCCATTTGGAGGAAACTGAGAGGTACGTGTAAAAAATAAAGATGGACTGCAGTTATTAGACGTATTATACTGTATATCTGCTTTTAAAACTCTGTCCATTCAGTTCCAGTAGTCACTTACTTACAATTCTATATCACATTAATTATTTTATAAAAAAATATTCCTTTTACCAGTGTGCTAGGTTTGATGTTCAGATCATGCCCTCAGTGAGGCTTGTTGTCTCGTGGGGCATTTATGTGCTGTTGCAATCTATCTTTCATTGCTTGTGAGCTGTACATCTATATTGAGAGAAAATGGGACTGTATATTGGTAAAGCCTTTTCAAATATTGGACCCTCAGAAAATAGTGAATGTTGGTCAGAAAAGCACAGAAAAACTCAGAAAAGCACAGAAAAAACTAACCAAAGCTGTTATTCTACTTCAAAGACGTGCCACATTATGACTGTGTTCTTCTTTGATTTCACATTCTCTGAAAAGCATGACTTGTATCTAAGGTCTTGAAGTGTGAGTGAATATTGAATGAACAGTATGTTTGCTCAGTATGAAAAGTGATCTACTGCAGGTCTTCTTGTCTTGTGATTTCCCAGCTGGTTTATACACAGTTATGAGTTTCAAATATCCAATATTTTGCAGAAGTGCTCTAGTATCTGTATTTCTTCTGACACCAGTTATCTTGTGTTCTCTTTAGATCCCACCTCCACGATCCATGCATTTGTCAGTCTCTTCCTCCTCCCATCTGTCGGCCATGTCGCTGAAGGTGCAGACCAGCAACGTGACCAACAAGACAGATCCAAAGTCCATCAACTCCCGGGTGTTCATCGGCAACCTGAACACTGCGGTGGTGAAGAAGTCGGACGTGGAGACCATCTTCTCAAAGTACGGACGGGTGCTGGGCTGCTCTGTGCACAAGGGCTACGCCTTCATCCAGTACGCCAGTGAGAGGCGCGCCCAGGGGGCCGTGATGGGGGAGAACGGGAGGGTGCTGGCCGGACAGACGCTGGGTGAGTCACACTGCGGGAATTATACCTTTACTCACACAGCAGGAAATGTTGACTTTAATTAAATGTAATATGTCAACAAGTTTCAAATAACTGTATTAAGTTAGTAGGAAGCATAATATTAAAGGTCCCATCATATGCTTTTCGGGTTATTACCCGTCCCCTTGTGTGTTATGTAGGTTTTGTAAACGGTTGTAAACGGTCTGCAAAGTAACAAACCCTCAAATACACCCTGTAGGGAGTAAAACTCTAACACAGAAAAGACTGGGGACTAGCTTCAGTAGAAGCTGCTGGTTAGCGTCTTCTGAGTAAATCGCCAGAAGCGCTGACACCTCCTCATCACTCCACCACTCCCATGTTATATTTTGTGTTGCCATAAGTTAGTCTCTCTCCGTTGGTGAGCTGGGTTAATGCTAATGCTAATAATGCTAATGTGAGCAAATAAAATGGCGGCTTCACAAAACATTTCGGAGTTTTACGCGGCATGGTTTGCAATTCGCCCAGCCAATCAGAAATTGTTAATGTGGCCGACACAGGCACAGACCTTTTTCCCCCAGGAAATCCCTGCTCTCTAGCAGGAACTATCTGGGAGTGAAAAGGTTCACACAAACTAAGTTCTAGTTCCAGATCTTTTTGGTGTGAACGCAAAATCCCAAGAACTATCGGAACTATTCCTGGGAAAATTACTCCGGTGGGAAAGCGCCTATTGCAATCTCTGAGACCTGACAAACTGACTCAAACACTGTTGCCAATTTTTTACCCGATCATGTGGCTTTTCATATGAATCGCAAACTCCAAAGAGGTGGAGGGACTACACTGTTTTTTAAAAACACACTTTCTGCCAGATTGGTAGAAAGTCTTTCAGGTACCCCTCTCCACGGTCCACAGACTGGTCCACCAGGGAGTGGAGGACATCGCTGCTCTCCGGCATTCCCTCATCAAGCTGCCTGCTGGTCCAGAGCTGGAGGAGGTCGGGGCTTCCAGCAGTTGGCCAACAGCCCGGCATTCAGTTCCTGTGTGGGTGCAATAGACGGGTGCCACATACGCATCAGGGCCCCATCCGGACCCCATCCGGACCAACTGGCCAGGATTACGTGAATAGGAAGCTCTTCCCATCCATCTGCAGGCTGTATGCGATGGGAAGGGGAGATTCCTACCAACATTTGTAGGATTTCCTGTGGCATTCACATTGTCTGTAACTTCCATCCATATTCCGCTCTTTACTTTAGATGCTCCACCCTCTCTGTTAAAGCTAACTATGGAGTCATAATTGTTCCTTACACCCTGCAGCAGTGCATGGGTCTCAGCAGATGTAAAATGAGGCCCCTTTTTGTCAATCTTTCCAACTCAATGGTTTGGTCAGGTCAGCAATTAGTTGTATAGGTCTGGCCTTGCTATTAATTACATAATTAACAACAGGCCCTAACCAATCTGGATATTCATTCCAGGTGTGTATTTGCAATTAGTTGTTATTCAGAGACTGATGTAGGCCTACTTACTACAACGGTCAGAACACAGTCATGGTAGGGATTGTTCACATCTTCCATGCTGGAAGGAGAGGTTACCGCCAAAGGGTCCACACTGAGCGCCCCTAACCTCTCCAACATTACACAACAGAAGAAGTGTACAATCGTTTTCGATTTGGACTTGATGACATTAACTACATTGCTGATCTGGTCAGGCCACAACTGCAGTGCAGAACCTTGCCGGGTCATGCTCTGACTGTAGAGGAACAGGTCCTCATTGCCCTGCGCTTTTACGCATGTGGAACATTCTATCAGGGCATAGCTGACAGCATGGGAGTCCACAGGACAACAGTGGGTGAAGTGGTGACAGCTGTGTCTGATGCACTGGCTCGCCTGCTGGATCACTTTGTGACTTTTCCCACTGATGGCCAGATTGCCAAAGTGAAGCAGAAGTTTTTTCTTCTCGAAGACATGCCCAAGACCATTGGGGTGATCGACTGCACCCATGTACATATTCAAGCACCTCGTCAGAGGGAGTGGGAATATGTCAACAGGAAAGGGAGGCACAGCATCAATGTGCAACTTGTGGGAGATGCTGACCTTGCCATCACCAACTGTGTTGTGAGATGGCCTGGGTCAGTCCACGATGCACGTGTCTTCAGAGAGAGCCGGTTGTAAACTGAATTCCAAACCAACAGGCCGGATGGAGTTATATTAGCCGACAGTGCCTACCCACTCCTACCATGGGTGATGACACCTTTTTCCACGGCCAACACTCCTTCACAGATGCGCTACAACAACGCTCATGGAAGAACAAGGTGTGCCATTGAGCGCTTGAATGGAGTACTGAAGAGGCGTTTTGCATGCCTCAACTATCTGAGAGTGGAATCCCAAGGAGCATGCCAAATAACACTGGCTTGTATTGTGCTACACAATATCGCTGTCCATCGCAGAGTCCCCCTCTCTGACATCGATGATCCCCCAGAGCCCCTCGCACCTGCTGATGATCTAGGCCCACCTATGGATTTCCCTCTAAATGAGAGACTGAGTGGTGGTGCAAGGCGAGATGCTATTGTCCGCAATTACTTTTGAAAGGTAAACTAATAACGTTACTAGTTACCTATTCCCATTCAGTAACGCCGTTATAGTTACTGTGATTTAAATGGGTGCGTTACTGCGTTACATTATGTGATGGAACTGAACCGAATCTCCCTGCGGATGTAGCTTACAGGCGAATACAGCGATGTCCTCTCACAGTACCATGGAAAAGTGAAAGTAACCAGAGAGGAGTGATGATTGGTTAACGCGGGGTAACATTTCAGGGTAAGCCAATCAGAGACAGAGTTGGGCGGGTCTTGCCTTATGGGGAAAATACACAGACACACAAACACTTGCTAACACACACACACACACACAGAGAAGCAGCGCAGCAGCGCATTTACAACTTGGAGATATAACCACTATTTTCAATGTGTGGGGATAAAGGACGCACAAAATATTATGGTCAAATGTAAACTGTGTGCAGGACAGAAAGCATTGTCCACATCGAATAACTGTATGTGTGTGTGTGTTTGCACTGTGTTTCCATGGTCATAAAGGGGAAGGTCAATAACAGTTTGAGTTGGATGAAGATGAGTATGTGCGGGTGGGTGGGTGTGTGTGTGTGTCCTTGCTAACAACTGGACTTTTCCACACCTGGCTAGAGTCAGGCTTTTAGATCACTGCCTCAAATGCACACCACCCACAATAAATAAACACACACGTAAATATATATACGTGTGTGAGAGTGAACATGTATATATGTAAAAGGAGAATGTACGTGTGTAAGAGTGAACATGTATATATGTAAAGGAGAATGTATGTGCGTGAGAGGACCAGTATGAATTACGGCCTGTACGGCCCCTCATAGTTTTCAGCAGTGGCGAACCGTCAGGGCCTTCAAGGTATTCAGAGAATACCCTGGAACACTCATATAAAACAAACAAAAATTCGATTTAATTATATAAATAAAATGTAATACAATTTATATAAAATGAGGGGGGTTGTGTGTGTCGACAGAAGGTCCAGTTGTGATAGACACGGTTCGCCACTGGTTTTCAGTAGTGTGTGTGCGAGGTAAGTTTGAATGTTGGCCTACACGGCCCTTCATAATTATCACTTTCAGCTCCTCCTCATGCCTCCGGCCATCCTTTATTATCCTCACTCTTTGCTCTGCTGTCTCTGATCTTCCAACACTGTCAAAGGTTTTAAGGAATTTCAAATACTACAGTTTCAACATTACAGAGTTCATTCAACCCTGGATTTGATAACATTAAGATAAAATAGTTTATGATCAAATTAATTTAAGGAGACTTCATGTACAGATAGAGGTACAGACCAAGCCTTCGGAAGTGCGCCAAATGGTGGTACTACAACTTCCATGTCAGTCATTTGATGTCATTGCGCCCAAGAAGACTTGTTCTCATTGACTCACCACAGGAAAGACACATTTGTTACAGTTTTTCTCAATTGCTAAACCCACTATTTAGAATCAAAATTCATTTCTTCAAAACAAGAACATAGCCATCTAAACAGAAACACACTTGCCATAACTCTGAATATCTTTTGCAAAATGCACTTACATGACCAAAACTGAAAATACTGGTCACAAAAAAGAATAAGTCGATTGAAACGGAACAAATTGTCCTCTAATGAGACAAATGTGTTTTCATAACTGACTAACTCCGGTCACCATAATAACACATTCTACCATAACAATATACATTTCTTGCAAAGTGCTCTAAGGCACTCAAAACTAAAAATACCCCTTCCAAAACCTCTCTTAGAAGACTATTTGAACAGTCATTACTAAGTGGCACACTAAATACTGACTACAATCATCAATACACAAACCTCAAGCTATCCATATTGGAAACTGAACGGAAAACTGACAAGTTGGGAGAAACAAACGTACATATAGGAAAAACAGTATGTTACTGTAACTATGTCATTGTTTTTATTGTCTCATTTTCAGAAGAGCACCGTAACAGAAACAAAAGATGAATAGCAATACACTGGAAAACAAATAACATGGGTAAATGATGTAAATCAGCAGTAAAGCAGAGAATGAGATCTATATAGCTTTACTGATCTGCTCTTTGGCCTCTGTCTGGCCACATAGCCTCATCTACGTCACAGCGTATGTCTTCCCTTGCGGGCAGCGTGGGAAATATCTCCTTGCGTGTCGACACCACCCTTGACAGGATTCCGCAGAGATGTCCCGACAGCCAGCATTCATTGCGTCCAAAAGGGGCATTCTGTCATGAGGATGATGGTCACAAACCTTCCATCTCCAGGCAGAGAAGAACTCCTCAATGGGGTTTAGAAATGGGGAGTATGGAGGGAGGAACTCCATGGCCATGTGTGGATGAGCCTCAAACCATGCCCTCACGTCACGAGAGTGGTGGAATGCCACATTGTCCCATATGACCACGTGAACCGACCTCACTCGATCCCTCTCTTCTGGTGGCACAAGTCGGTCATACAGGACATCCAGGAAGGCAAGGACACGTTGCGTGTTATATGCTCCCATTACAGGGAGCCGCACACAATGTTATGTTTCCTCCCCTTTGGCCTGGAACAAAGACTGTTGCTCTTTGCCCAATAAGTTCCTCCCACGTCTCCTCACTTTGGAGAGGTTGAAGCCTGCTTCATCCACATATACAAAAACATGTGGTAATGCATTGCCTTCCAGCTCCATCATTCGCTAAAGAAAATGAAACAAACAGAGGACCGTTTTACATTACTGTAAGCAGTCCGACATACTAAAAATATAGGCAAGCCATCACTGTGATTGAGGTCCTTACCTGTACATACCGGTGCCTTAACTCCTTCACACGGTCAGAGTTGCGTTCAAAAGGAACCTTATAGATCTGTTTCATTCTGAGGTGGTGCCTCTTTAACACCCGCTCAATGGTTGCAGCACTTATAGATGGAATGTTACTGAAGACATCCTGGTCTGCAATTATTCTGGCCCGAATCTCCCTTAAGCAGATTTCATTGTTGGCCACAACCATATCAACAATGGCAGACTCTTGTTCTGGAGTAAAGGCCTTTCCTCTGCCACCAGAGCGGGGTGCTCTTTCAGTTCTATCAATAAATATTTGAGAATGTTATGTACTGTAATATAAAAACAGTGATCGAAACCTACATAAAAATAGAAATGCATGAAGTGCTGTAAAAAAGGGTTACAGTAGCTTACCTATTTTCGTGCCTGAAGATCCTAATAATGGATGCCACTGTTGATCTCCGTATATTGGGCTGAACCCTTTGGCCAGCCTCACTGAGGGACATGCCATGGTTTATGACGTGGTCCACAATAGTTGCACGGGTGTTGTCCGAAACTACTGTTCGCATTGGTCCCCTTTCAACTCTTCCACCACGCATACGTACAGCCCTCCCTCTTCCTCTCTGAACATCAGCCCTCCCTCTTCCTCGCTGAACATCAGGGTTCCCTCTTCCTTTCTGAACATCAGGGTTCCCTCTTCCTCTCTGAACAACAGGGTTCCCTCTTCCTCTCTGAACAACAGGGTTCCCTCTTCCTTTCTGAACATCAGGGTTCCCTCTTCCTCTGTGAACATCAGCCCTCCCTCTTCCTCGCTGAACATCAGGGTTCCCTCTTCCTCTCTGAACATCAGGGTTCCCTCTTCCTCTCTGAACAACAGGGTTCCCTCTTCCTCTGTGAACATCAGCCCTCCCTCTTCCTCGCTGAACATCAGGGTTCCCTCTTCCTCTCTGAACATCAGGGTTCCCTCTTCCTCTCTGAACATCAGGGTTCCCTCTTCCTCTCTGAACAACAGGGTTCCCTCTTCCTCTCTGAACAACAGGGTTCCCTCTTCCTCTCTGAACATCAGGGTTCCTTCTTCCTCTCTGAGCTCCTCTACCTACTCGATCAGCCATTTTGTTCACACAAACATCTTACTGAAGTGAGGGAGGTCTTTTATAGGATTCTCACTAATTACAATTACTATAGGAAAGTCAATGATATCAGCTTACAGTAACATCATTACTGTAAGGTATACAGTACATTCCATGCAGTTACCTTTTTCAATGAGGTGATTGACTGATAACAAGTGTTAATATTTTGCACATCAAGTGTCAATTAGTGTAGCTATGGTCTAAATGTATGAGGAGTAAGTGTTATCCACTGTGAGAAGATTATTTTGTTTTGTAGACATGAGTTACACAAAAGATTTTTGATGTTTGTGTAGAGAATTGTGTGATCTGTTTTGCAAAACACTGCTTAGCATCTGCATTTTGTGTGATATCAATGATAAATGGTATACTGTTGTAGAGAAATGGTTTACTGTTTCGATGGCTGTGCTGTTGGTTTGATGAAAGGAATTTTGATTCTAAATAGTGGGTTTAGCGATTGAGAAAAACTGTAATCAGTGAAGGTATATTAACTACCCAGTACAAACACCTGAATAGGCTTTATTCAAATCATTAGGTCATAAAAGTTGCGAATGTGGTAAACGCCAAATCCAGAGTTATTGTCCCTTTTCATTCGTTTGACTGAGCCGAGACCAGACATGACCCTTCGTATTAGAGGAAGGGCATAAGGAATATGAAAGTGTGCATGCTCAATGGGCCAATGGATGCCGAAGATCACAGGAAGACCTAGTGATGATCCGCTAGTTTTGCCTGAGTGTTAGGGCCATTTTGGCTTCCTGCACCTCAATTTTCATAGGAGGTAACCGAGCCCCACCAATGCTTTATCCAGTTCTCTTTATACATTCACAGATACAGTGTTCATTTTGGCAGCTATTTTTGATTTAGCCTTAGTCTTTAGACAAAAATGTTATTAGTTTTAGTCCAGTTTTAGTCTATGAAAAATCTTTAGATTTTAGTCAACTTTTAGTCCAAATGTTTTCTCTCTTTAAACTAATTCAGTTATATATAAAATATATATAATTATGTTATTATATTGTACTGTACTTGAGTAAAATGTTGAGGTCCTTATACTTTACTGGAGTATTTAAGTATTTTGCTACTTAGTACTTCTACTCCACTACAGTTCAGAGGTATTAATGATGTGAAACATAATCAAGTGTTAAGTAGTCAGACTTTAGTTCCACCTGGAGTAAATTCACAAGCTACCCTGCAGTAAACAGTCATTCAAACTAGCTGCACCTTCTGGCCTGGTTCTACGGGGGTGCATAAGGGTGCATTGCACCTTCATTTGAGTCGTTATGCACCCTCATTTGAAAAAAGAAAAGTGAAAAATAGTACATATATAATAACAATAATAATAATAATAGAAGTAATAATATTAATAATAAGAATATAGTTGAAATACAATAAATCGTAATTGTGGTTAAATAACATTGTCTGCTGCATTTATTACATAAATGTAAACGGTAAGTAACATTATTATGTCAGGTGCGCCGCGCGCGTGACTGTGCCCCTGCACGTTCGTCATCTGCAAAGTGCTTACACAGCAGTCAATGATGGACATCAGAAAATGGTTAAAACAACCAGCCTTTATCGCCAGCAGCAGTAACACTGCATCTACTGCAGGTAATAACATTTCAGATCATGGGGACATTACATTACCCGCGGCCACTGTCTTGGACACTAACGTCCGACTCGCTGGCTTTGCCCGCCTCGCCCACGGAGGCGGAGCAGCCGCAGCTGTCTTCGTTGCCCCAAACACCGCCACCCCTCGGCGGCCCGCAAGTGCCAGAGGACCTCGGCAAAACAGAGCCTGCCCAGGTATATTTAAAAAAGTACCCAACTCGCCTTTACAGTGGGGTAAGGTGCTCATTTTGCAGCTCATGGTTTCAAAACAGAGATTGACTGGAATATTCATGTAAAAAATATGCCATCTTCTGCTTTGCATGTAGACATTTCGGTTCAAGTAAGTCAGATGCCTTCACCACAACTGGCTACAACAACTGGCGCCATGCTCTTATAGGCTACGTGATAAGGGACTGGGAAGGCATGAATCAAGCAAAGAGCACATATATCCTATAGATCTTAATTTTGCTCTCAAAGTGCACCAGATTGATGCTTTTAACTTCAATAATTAAAAAAAAAAAAATCTTCCTGGGGGAGCATGCCCCCGGACCCCCCTAGAGGGTGTTAGGTCCACTCCCCACTTAGCAAAAAAAAATAGCACTTTACCCTCTCTAATCTCAGATGCACCCTGAGTCATGTTTTTTTTCCACGACACTGTGTCTCAGGGGATCTTAATATTTAAGAACCTATTAATGTGTTATACCAGATTAACGGGAATAATCTCAGCTAACTGACTATACAAACCATTTTTACCAAAACAAAACACAAGTCTCATAAGAAGCATCTAAATGACCCCTGAGAGAAAAATGCTAACGCACTTGGCACAGAACTCAATATACCCTTATTACTTATCGTAGCTGCACATACGAGATTCCACAGATTAATTAGGTATATATATCATCACTGAGTTATCCGAACTCTTGACAGGGCAAGCAAACACAGACATCACAACACGTACCTTTACGGAGCTTTTACGGGAGATCGTCTCACCGTAGCTGTCAATCTGATCAAAAGACGTGTTCAATGGCATTAAAACGAGAAAAAACACATGTGCTTTAACCACTAGGCGGTGCACACAAGGTACACACAGCCATAATAACTTTGTATTATTAGTGTACTGTTCTCGTTTTCAACATGTGGATATTGAAACTTAACAGCCGGCTAAACTCTCCTCAGCATCATTCCTCCAAGTAACAGGTAGGTGTTGTATTTGGCAGGGATTTTAATGGTAAGAAGTGTGAAACTGAAACAAAATACATTTCTCCATAAGTACACATAAAACAATGATATGTTTTTAAAGGTGACATGTCATGCTTTTCCGGTTATTACCCGTCCCCTTGTGTGTTATGAACACAACCTAACCCAAACCTTTTGTGCCCAATGCACACCAAAGGACAAGTACAAATCTCAAGGCACACCTATTGTGCAAAATAGCCCTTATACCACGTGTTATCACTCATATCATGTAAAATATCTGTAAATGTGCATAATTATTTACTAATGCCAAATAAAATGTGACAAAGACAACTATATTACTCATGAAATATTTATTAACGAAATATTTCAGAAATTAATTTGAAACTTTATCAAATTAGGCTTCATCAAAGCAGCAACACACTCATTTAAACCAGACAGGTCACAACATTAAAAATGAGGCAAAGGAAACTCAGCAGAAATTCAGCACAGAGAACCTGAACTACAAATTATAAATGTAACATTTCAGCAATCAGCATTGAAACATGTGCTATTGTAAATATGTTGCCGACTTACAAATTAGTGAGATACATGTGCCTGTCGGGGCGCGCAGAATTTTTTAATCCTTGGTGGCACTGAGGAGAGGGCCACTCGCAAGTCCTGTTCAACAGAGAGCAGTGACCTCCTGTTGTTCTTCATGTAAATCAGAGTAGAGAACGCCAACTCCAGAGATGGGGTCGTTACTCATTTTTTTTAATATATTACATATTACTTTTAAAAAAAAGTAATATATTACATTACACTACTTCGTTACTATTGAAGGAGTTGGGACTACTTTTCTCCACGCCGTTCCTAATGAGCTTGCTTTAAAAGAAGGAACACTCAAAACAACCAGGACGAGGGTTAAACAAAAATCTGTTTTAATCATGAAAGGTAATAATGCAATACCATATAATACATTACCATACAAAGCCATATCATATGCGTAATGTCAGGAGTATGCCTACTCCTGGCCTGGTTCACGGGCTGCCCCGACCTCCCGGTCCGAGCCGCGCGAGAAGAGAGAACGAAGCAACAAGTTGCACGTCCCAAAACCAACAGAAAGGGGTGGAGTTTCATTTGGAAGATACCAACACGCTGTCTCACAGGGAATCAGCGCGGGCAGCTATGAAAGCCACAGGTGTTGAGAAGGCCTGCAGGATGCACATCATTAAAATCAGGGAAAACCCACTGGACTTCCCCGACGGAAATTGCCGACTTGATTTCTGAAAAACCAACGGGGCCTTGCACCTTCGTCTTACATTTCTCGTCGCTTCACGTGTAGCTTATCCCCGAGGTTCCTAACCGTTGCTTTATCAATATTAGTAGTCCGTCGTTACCTACCTATGCTAATATATGCATTGCATCATTTACCGTAGTCCTTTGTTACCTACCGATGCAATATTAGTAGTCCTTCGTTACCTACCTATGCTAAAATATGCATTGCACTCTTTACCGTAAATGACACCTGGAAATATCTTTGACAACTCTAAAATTTAGCTTGAGCCAATTACAGACCTTCGATAGAAACAGGCGTCCGTTTTACCTTTCAGTTGGATCCATAGTTGTCAAATATTATTCCAGGCGCCTCCCTCCGTCCGCTGGCTGCCAGTGCTTCCTCAAACTCTAGGCGGAATAATCCACTATTATGTTCAATTTGAATCAAACAAGTAAACTTGCTTCATATACTCAGCAAACAGTATTATTACTTTCCCTCAACGTTACTGTATGCAATAAATGCCTCTGAAATATAAGTAAACTTCTCAGTAAATGACAAATACCACGAAATTCACAATGCAATGTTTCTTATTTATTTAAATATCTACGACACATTGATCTATTAATCTTCAATGTTATTCCCTCCTTTTTCAGAGAAAAGCTGTGACGTGGGGGCTTTCTCGAACCCACGCCTCCAGCCTGACTTCGCATGTCTTTATCTGACTTTTCTCCCTTATCTTATTAGTAATTATTCACAGAAAATTACTCCCCGTACAGTCTATCGAGCTTTTTTGGTGCGATGTTTATTTCAACAGATAATGCGACCTTAGAATGCGCTTCGACACGGCTTTTCAGCTATGTGACATCCTCATGGAGCCGAAACCCAGGTCAACAGAATCCTTTATCGTCACGTTTAGCTTCTTAGATTAATAACCCCACAGAACAAGAGAACGAGATCCCGTTCGTTTCAAAATGACTTTTTGAAATTTGCGTATCTCTCCCTTGGATTTATAACATATAATACACTCCAGCTTCCTATGAAGCTGAAGAAGTATTATTCAGTTTCGCCCTGGATGGATATCTTTTTTTAAGAAACCCACTGGACTTCCCCGACGGAAATTGCCGACTTGATTTCTGAAAAACCAACGGGGCCTTGCACCTTCGTCTTACATTTCTCGTCGCTTCACGTGTAGCTTATCCCCGAGGTTCCTAACCGTTGCTTTATCAATATTAGTAGTCCGTCGTTACCTACCTATGCTAATATATGCATTGCATCATTTACCGTAGTCCTTTGTTACCTACCGATGCAATATTAGTAGTCCTTCGTTACCTACCTATGCTAAAATATGCATTGCACTCTTTACCGTAAATGACACCTGGAAATATCTTTGACAACTCTAAAATGTAGCTTGAGCCAATTACAGACCTTCGATAGAAACAGGCGTCCGTTTTACCTTTCAGTTGGATCCATAGTTGTCAAATATTATTCCAGGCGCCTCCCTCCGTCCGCTGGCTGCCAGTGCTTCCTCAAAAAACACTCATGACGTCACCACGTCGGAACGTCCTTACGTCTCTACGTCATGATGTTGTCACAATTTTGAAGGACTTGGGACTACTTTTCTCCACGCCGTTCCTAATGAGCTTGCTTTAAAAGAAGGAACACTCAAAACAACCAGGACGAGGGTTAAACAAAAATATGTTTTAATCATGAAAGGTAATAATGCAATACCATATAATACATTACCATACAAAGCCATATCATATGCGTAATGTCAGGAGTATGCCTACTCCTGGCCTGGTTCACGGGCTGCCCCGACCTCCCGGTCCGAGCCGCGCGAGAAGAGAGAAAGAAGCAACAAGTTGCACGTCCCAAAACCAACAGAAAGGGGTGGAGTTTCATTTGGGAGATACCAACACGCTGTCTCACAGGGAATCAGCGCGGGCAGCTATGAAAGCCACAGGTGTTGAGAAGGCCTGCAGGATGCACATCATTAAAATCAGGGAAAATGTCCCTCCCAATTTGCAAAGCCTATCGATGGTTTAACCCAGAAAAACACTCTGGGATAATCTTTTCACTCAAAACAGAAATCACCATTAATTCTGCATCTTCCTTCTTCACAAATAACTTAAAACACTCTTTTGATAAACAGGTAAAAAGTCAAAGAAAAAGACTATTGCGCTAATCTACTTTTAAGAAAAAGGGAACATTGTTTCAGGAATCTATAAAAAACCTCTCTATATGGTAGAGGAAAAATGTACTTTTTGTTCCTTCAACTATTAACACACAGGAATGTATAAACCCACACTATACTCTTCCCCCCCTCTTCCACCATGTCCTGCATATCTCCACCTCCCCCACAAGGCAATAAAACCCTGTTTACTCCAACCAGCCATTTTAGTCCTCACATTTATGAAAGGATAAAACCGAGAAATCACTTATAAAACACAAACACAGGTATTGTTTGAACAGTATTCACTTAACTGCTACTATTGATAATTACCAGAGAAACTCAAAGGGACCTCTTTTAATATCTGGAAATTGCAACAAGACTTTCTGCCATTTCAAATGTAACACACTTCTTCGGTACAATATCTCACATCAATGTCCACACTATCTACGTAAAGTAACTCGTTACTTTACTCGCCGAGCACGTACGCACTGCGCATGCGTGAGTGGCAATAACTTTCCTTACCAGCAGGCGGCGGTAGTGTGTATTTGTCATTCAAAACAGGCAACAACTGGAAGACAGAGAAGAAGAACAGACTACGTGATATAAACAAACAACAAATAGCGTGTGCGGTAGCTTCACCTTAGCATTAGGGGTGTTGAAAATAATCGTTTCTATGATATGGACGATTCGGTATCGATGCAGTGACGGAAGATAATCGGTTATGGCGTAGTAACGTTGCTTCCTGATTTTCCGGCCGCGGCTTTACTATAACGTTTTTTTTTTCTGTCACTTTAATATCAAATCGGTCGGTGACGCAGAGATCAGGGAACATACGTGACAGCGGCACAGCAGCACAGCAACACCAAACACGGAGCAGTCTGCTTTATCCACCAACACAACACCACCAGTCCAGAACCAACAGCAGAAGGACCCGCTCTGAATCACTCCGTGTCGCTGCGGCACAGCCAGGGATATGTTTTTCAAAAATAATCGCGTTACAATCATGTCAGGTTTTTGGTGGATTTAATTAAGTCTTGGATTGCAAAGTATGAATGTCCTCTATCAATTTTCAGACGATATATACGTGTGTAAAGTTTGTGAAGGCAGGAGGAAAAAAGCTTCCGCGATCACCGTCTCCTCTCCGTTCCTCCAAACCCCGCCCCCTCCCTGAAAATAATGACTGACAGGCTGATAGTGACCCGATAGAAACTTTATTATTCACTTAATCACTGAGATATAATTAAGCTAATTTAATCTCATAAATTCATCGGATTTATGTAACAGTAAGACAGAGGATGTAAGTGTGCACCCACATGCAGTATTTTTGTTTGTATATGCTGTTGTAAATACTCCTGTTGTCTGCTGTGTTCAGACTCAAGTCCTGTGTGTGATGCCACATTCAGGACATTCAGTGTCCTTTAACAGAAGACCGTTGCTAGAAGCTGCAGCTAGACTGCAGAAGCATTAGCTTTTTGTTTTTGAGGTTGGAGTTTACCGGACCAGGTCCGTCCTCCGCGCAGATCGTTTGGATATGGCCAGAGCGGGGTCGCCGTCCGGATCTGCCGATGACCTTTCTTAGTTCTGAGGGGAAAGGAATTGTGTCCTTCGACACTATTCTCTGTTAGCTGTACAAAAACTAGACTTTGCACTCCAATGAATTGTTTCTACAAATAAGCACTTTATTACACAGTTCAACAAAAATATATCAATCCATACTATACCACAAAGCGCTTTGGACTCCTTCTTGAGTTCCCACCGTGACAGGCTCGTCAGTGTGAGATCCCAGTTGAAGTGAGTCCCGAATTCTGAATATATCTTGTTCTTTATAGTATTTGCTGTGAAGCCCCCACCTTTGGTGCTCTCTGTGCTGCAATCTGCCTTTTCTGCCCAGCCACACACAGTTTTAGCTAAGGTCAGGCCAGGGCCATACTCCCTTTTCCTAATGACCTGTTTTAACTGGTTTTCTCACAAGACAGTTGCACCTGGTGTGGCTCAGGGCCCCACATACCGTCCTTGAAGATAACAGGATGTAGCCGGCCAGCAGTAAACTTTAACACGTTATTTTTCCACTCAGACAGCTCAATGTTTTTAGCGTTTCCTATAACAGGATTTACTATATCTTATATTCACAGTTACTTTTTGCCTTATCTTTATCCTTCAGTTCAGACTCAAGTCCTGTGTGTGATGCCACATTCAGGACATTCAGTGTCCTTTCTTTAACAGAAGACCGTTGCTAGAAGCTGCAGCTAGACTGCAGAAGCATTAGCTTTTTGTTTTTGAGGATGGAACAACTTCACACACAGATATAGGGAGGCTAGACCTATACAATTCATTTATTTTGGTTTATAAATTAATGTCAAGACATTTATGTTATTGATTTCTGAAGCACTTTCTAAATAATAAAAAGAGAGTTCATATGTATTTACTGCATGTATGCATTGATGAAAAATAAGCCATGTGCAGTAATATAGAAAAGTGAGGATGCAACGCATTGGTATGAATCGTGATGCATCGTGATATCGAATTGAATCGAATTGTGAGACCAGTGAAGATGCACAGCCCTACTTAGCATGTGTTCTTTGCAGGTGTTTGTTGAGGTTAAACGTGGTGTTTAGAGCAGTGGATAACAGCTTCTGGCCTGGACACAGTTTGCACCTCACCGTCACATTCCTGTCTGATATATATATATATTAGGGCTGTCAAACGATTAAACATTTTAATCAGATTAATCACAGCTTAACAATTAATTATGATTAATCACCATTCGAACTATGTCCAAAATATGCCATTTCTTTATGTATATTGTTGTGGGAATGGAAAGATAAATGAAAGAAGGCGGATATATCCATTTAACATACAGTATCTATGTTTATTATAAAAAATGTCTGTGTGTCAAAATGAAAGATAGCCCACACACCTATCAATCATCAAACCGTGGGGTCTTAATTCATTACGTGTTGATTTCTATCAACGGGGGAGTACTTCAGGAAAGTCGACGGGGGGGGCGGCTACCCTGTCTGTGCACACGGAGACCGACTCTGTCGTCCGGTGATCTAACCGCCTTCTGGAAAAGCTTCACAAGTACGTCGGTACGCAAATGCGCTTTGTGACACAAGTGATGGTACGCATTTCAGATTACGCACATAACTTGCATACCAGTTAGTTATGTGCACCGGTGTACTACAGCAAAATTATTCTCCGTCAGGTCTTCCTGCAACAACACCACGCCGTTATCTTGATTCTGATTGGCCAGAAGACATTATTAAAGATGTTCTATTGAAAAGACGATCACTACGTGACAAAAGTTTTCAAAACCGTTTCTGGTCTTCGGTATTTCCAGACAAGTGGCTACTGAAATCAATCTCGCTGTCTGTGCAATTTACTCCGCACGAGTTGACGGACTTTATTTTGCTTACTTTAACATCATTTTTCATGGTGGGGCTAAGGCATTTGTTGTTATAGGTGTAGCCTACCCCAGCCACTGGTGGGATGTATGGGGCGGGCCATTCTGCACATGCGTTAAATGCGTTAAATATTTTAACGCAATTAATTCAAAAAATTAATTACCACCGTTAACGCGATAATTTTGACAGCATTAATATATATATATATAGTAAATTAAAAAATAATTATTTTCGTGTAGTTGTCACAAAACCCCACGGCACACACGGACTTGCCTCACGGCACACCAGTGTTCCGTGGCACACCAGTGTTCCGTGGCACACCAGTGTTCCGTGGCACACCGTTTGGGAACCACTGCTCTAGAAGACGTGAGTCAGACTGTAGTCCCTGTTGACGTGGGTCAGACTGTTGCTCTAGACCAGTGGTTCTCAACTGGTCAGGCCTCGGGACCCACTTTTTCCTTAGTCAAGACATTTTGAACCACTCAAATCTATTCAACCAAAAATCGTGCAGTACAATATACTCTTTTCAGCATACATTATTAATTAAAGTGAAGTACAGTGTATATATCCCTTATATCCCTTCACAGAACTAAAGTATGCTTTTAAATAAGGTGTAATGAGATGATGGAATCAAAGCTGAACTATATAACATAAAAAGGCCCACATGCTGAAAACCCAACCTCAGAAGGGGGGTCTGGGGAGATTCTCCCCCAGGAGATTTTTTAAAATACTAACATATAAACTACCCATTCTGGTACACTCTGAGAAGAAAATAAATAAATCTATTACTACCCGACATATTAATAATATTTTATGCCATTGTTTGTTTTTCACTTTGTTCTGACAGCTTGCTGCTCCTCACAGAGAGAAGAGCAAAGAGGAGATAGTCTGTGTGAATTAAGGCCTGATCAAAGGCCAGAAGACTTGGAAAAACATCAGCAAAGATGTTTTATTGAGAAGATGATCACTACGTGACATAAGTTTTCAAAACCGTTCATGGTCTCCGGTACTTCCAGTCCAACGCCTACTGCATGCACAGCGTTCGAAAATCGGCCCTTCAAAATAAAAGTTTGACTTTTTCCCTCCCAAAAAAAAAAAAAACGGGTCCCGTTTCAAGTTTTTTTTTTTTAGTTGAGAACCACTGCTCTAGACGACGTCAGTCAGACTCATGCTTGACTGTTGGGTTCACATATATAGTTGTGTGTTGAGCTATATATTCACTGACTTTCTGATGTGAACTTATCTGAGAAGTCAAGGACTCTATCTCTTCTACACTACTTCGGGAGCCTAACTCAGCAGCAGCAGCTTCCATGACCAGTGCTTTAGCGAGTGCTGACTCTGCTTCTTTCTCATGCTGAAGAGCATCCAATTCCGCTTCGATACGAGCTTTCTCAATTTGTATTTCCATTTCTCGTTGTGAAAAGGCTGTCCTAGCCTAAGCTGCATTAGCTTCCACACGTGCCTTAGTAGCTGCCATGCTAACACTTGTTGCTGTTGAAGAGCGTGAGGATTTAGCAAGGCGGGCAGATTTACTACTGTGGGATACATGAGAACGTGTTTTAAGACTTTCCTTGTCCGATGTTGATTTCAACTTATCCTCCATGATGTTGAATTACAATAACTTGTTGAAAGCAGTATGTGTCTGGGCTGTATGACCTGGGATATGCAGCATCATACACACATAAATCCACATCTAGATCCAGTTCTTCTGTAATGTAGGTATCATTTCACTGTACTGTTCTCGTTTTCAACGTGTGGATATTGAAACTTAACAGCCAGCTAAACTCTCCTCAGCATCATTCCTCCAAGTAACAGGCAGGTGTTGTATTTGGCAGGGATTTTAATGGTAAGTGAAACTGAAACAAAATACATTTCTCCATAAGTACACATAAAACAATGATATGTTCTTAACATTTACAGAATAAATGTACTTTTTAAAAGAACAGGTTATCGCAGGTAAATATGCAATGCAACATTACACAGCATTACGTAACACACTATAACACAGCAACAAGTTCTTACAAAAATAATAATTATCCTTACTACAAAAATATATTACCACAAATAATATCAAACACTTGTAGCTAAGATAATAATTAGTAACTTGACTTACTGATAATGCCACGTTTCGGGCTTAGAACGAAGGATGGATGGGGATTCTGCAGCTAGTGCTCCCATTACATGCTTATTGCATTAAGAGGCTTCTCAATTCTTAAATTTCCCCTCCTCGACTCCCCTCCTCAAGACTTACGGCCCGTCTACACTACAGCGTCGACAGTGTCGAAAGCTCCAATCTGCTCCAATCTGCCCATTCACTTTCAATGGGGTGACGTCACGTAGCCGCGCTCTTTCGCCGAACTGAATTGTGGGTAGCAGAGCGGTCCGTCTCAGGCGACAGAAGTTGAACATTGTTCAACTTCTGTCGCCTGAGACGCCGGAGTAGCCAGCGCCAGCCAATCAAATCCCGTTTCCCAAAATCTGACAGCTGAAGCCGTAGCCAATCAAACCGCGTCTAAGCTGGGAGAGATATCCCGCCGTCCATTTCTATATTTCAAAAAAAGTCGGAGGAGAAACTAACTATCGCCGTAGCAAATCACCCGGTTTTGTATGACCAGACCCTCTTCACCTACCGGGATACAAACCGAAGGAACCAGGCATGGAGGGAGGTGGCAGAGACAGTGGGGGAAACTGGTAGGTTTTCGCCTGTTTGGGGAGTTTATATATTTATTGCTCGCATAAAATCCCCGGGGGTTTTTGCTTTGTATGTCGGGGGCGGGAGATTCATGTGATTGGTTGTTGGTCGTGTTGCTTGAATAAAATCCCCAAGCTCCAGACACGCCCAGCTCCAAGCTATTTTTGGAGCTGTAGTGTGGACGCTCCGTTAGTCCCGCCAATAGATGCGAGCGGAGGACCGAGGAGGGGAACCGACGGGGGAGTACTTCAGGAAGGTCGACAGAAGGGGGGCGCTAGTGGAGTACTTCGTGACCACAGAGTGTGAACGTTGTGATCAGCTGTTTTAGCGCAGTTCTCCAGTGAAGGGGGGAGTCTCCCTCCGCAGCCGGTTGGCGTAGTTTTGGCACAGTTCCGTTGTACAGACCGACGTTAACAGCAGCCCCGTCTGTGCACACGGAGACCGACTCTGTCGTCCGGTGATCTAACCGCCTTCTGGAAAAGCTTCACAAGTACGTCGGTACGCAAATGCGCTTTGTGACACAAGTTACGGTACGCATTTCAGATTACGCACATAACCTGCGTACCAGTTATGTGCACCCCTGTACCAGAGCCATATTATTACTAGTATATGGCTCTGCCCTGTACTACAGCAAAAGTATTCTGCGTCGGGACTTCCTGCAACAACACCACGCCGTTATCAAAGATGTTCTATTGAGAAGACGATCACTACATGACAAAAGTTTTCAAAACCGTGGCTACTGAAATCAATCTTACTAACTGCTGTCTGTGCAATTTACTCCGCGCGAGTTGGCAGACTTTATTTTGCTTACTTTAACATCATTTTTCATGGTGGGGCTAAGCCATTTCTTGGTATGGGTGTAGCCTACCCCAGCCATACCCTGGCGCTGCCACTGGTGGCACGTATGGGGCGGGCCATTCTGCACATGCGTTAAATGCGTTAAATATTTTAACGCAATTAATTCAAAAAATTAATTACCGCCGTTAACGCGATAATTTTGACAGCACTAATATATATATATTAAATGTACCTGTAGTTTGTGCACTCCTGGTGGTAAAAAAAAGACTAGTAGTGAGCAAATGACATGAGCATTACTACTATGAACAAAACAAAGCCAAGAACAATGTTGACTCTTCAAAGTTATTTTCCCAAATAAAGTTCTTGCCTTTTTCAAAAGCCTCGTCGATAGGTAAAAGTCCCGGTGCCTTTGCAGCTGGCTTTGGAATCGCCGCTAGTTTAGCAGCGCAGGCGTCTTCCTACGCTGTTAACACACCATCGTAGCCATGGCGATGTTTCAGGCGACTGATCAGGTTGGAAGTATTGTAGCTCGTTGCCTTTTTCCCTCCTCGTGGAACTTCTGCATTGCATTTGTTAATACAAATAGTAAGCGAACTATCTAACTCTAAAACTTTGAAATAGTTCCATACTACCGACGACATGTTTGTTTACTGTCCTGGCTTCACGGCCGCACACCATTTACGTCACAGCCAGGCATGAGTTAGGGAGCGCTGGATTTGTGAAAAACTCCCCTCTTCCTAAACCACTAATACCACAGTACTGGCAAAACGGGAGGAGCCGAGTGAAAAACAAGCGCCCCTCATCCCAATCCACCCACAAAATATATTGTATATTATCGGGGCTATTAATACTTTTATCGGGTTTATCGGGATGACGTCATAATTCCTAATATCGGACCGATCGTGCACCACTAATACGCTAATACATTCTTATCTGTGTTCCATGACAATTAGTGTAGGACACTTATGTATGTACAACATCTGAAGATGTGTAGTTTTATTCATGCTTTCACATAATTTTACAGCATATTGCTATACTATTTCAGACTCAGTATTTAAATTCTTACATTCAAAGAAAATCAGTAATATCTTTAAAAACTACAGTCCTTTTATATCAACTGTGCACCGTTATGGTGTAAATATAACCTATCTATGAATTAGATTAAATGTAAAAGTCAGCCGAATTAGTGTTGATACTGCAAAGAGACGTATTGTGTGAAGATAAATTGAAGATGTTGTTTAATTGTTGATATATTTATGATCCACGTCAAGTATTCAGTTTCTGCGGCATTTCTTCAGTTTTTCCAAAGGTCTTCTCATCAGGGCTCTCTAAATAAAGAACTACGGCAGATCTGTAATATGTAATGCAGCCAAACCGTGTATTACAATGCCGTTATGTGATGACTTTCAAAGAGAAAAGCAAGAGCACTCGGAATTAAGTATTATTTTATTCTTTTAAAATGTTTTCCGGATTTCATATAATATAAACACCAAATCCCAGCATGCATTGCAGCTAAAACATCCAATCAGCTAGCTTAAACCATAGCTGAGGATCTTGGGTAATCGCTCGAAATGCCTACGTCTGTTTCCGGTTAATCTTATTTTGAAATTCAGTTCCTGACGTAATTAAACCAATAAATAAAAGCAAGGATAATTGTGTGTTATTGGTGAGTAAATAACAGTGTGTTATTTTGAAAGGAATAACAAATTAGAAGGAAAAAAAGATTTCAAAAATACAGATTTCAGTATCCTGAGGCTCTGAGCCCCATTTATTTTCCTCACAGACGGCAACAAAAGTCCGACATTATACGATTTAAGATAAAAGCAATAATTGTGGCTTGATATTGAGTAAGAACATGTTTTTATGAACCACACAGCTTCCGGTATTCCACGACCCGACCGGAGAAAAAGACGTGCTGCAGGCACGAAACACATTACCAGTAGAAATACATTGCTTTTAAAATCGTGCTGTGCAACACGAAAAAAAGGGGGAAATCGTGTTGGTGAACACGAAATGCCACGAGACTGGGTTGTCTGGGAATGTCATTTTCGAGCCTGAGACCTGAAAAACAGGCTTGGGCTTAACAGGTTAAAACATTCTCTGTTAACCACAAATAGTAAGCAATGATATAACAGTAATGATATAACATATGTCAGACACTGTGTTATTTTCAAGCAAGCCTAAAAGATAATGTGTTCAAACTGGCTTCACTCGCTTTAATTGCTCCTTTGAATTGTAATTTTCCTCTGTGGTTTCCTACTCAACACATGTTTGTATTGTAATGCCACTCATATTTTATTTTTTATTGTATTTTAAGGTGACATTGAATGCTTTGAAAGGTGCCCTAAAATAAAGTGTATTATTAATCTTATATCTGTGCCTATATCACACTATTAATGTTCCTTATTTTAGACTAGGTTAATCCTGGTGTCAATAGGGAAGATCTGCACTGTTCTCTTCCTAACATGTTCAGCAGAGCAGGTATTTCTCCTGCCGGATTTGTAACCCCCCCCCTATATCTTTGTCCAGGATAGTCATAGACCAGTGTTTCTCAAACTTTTTCAGACCGCGGACCACTTAGCTAATAATAAAACACTCGCGGACCACCTAACTCCCCAAATATCCTAAATAAAATAATAAGCCTGTTTACCACTCCAACAGTATATTGAAAATTACAGCCTAATAATAACAACTTTGTGTGAACTTCTCTATCGCTCGTTCACACATTAAATCGACAATACAAAACAACTACAGATTCTACAAGCATTTTGTTCATATGCGATGTAAACGGTAAATGCTGATAGATCATATGAAACGTAGACTACATTTATTATGGAGTTAATGTCCGTGCGAACAGAGCCGCAATTTACTGACAGCAAGATCGTTTGCTACTGAGAGATATGCAAAATACACCGCATTTAGTACGACAAACTTCCGCTGCGGATTTTCAAAATAAAATACAGTAAAACTATGGTTACAATCGCAAGTTAAGTAGAAATTTAACAATAAACACAAGATAATTATTTACACTGTTACATTTATAAATAGCATTGTTTACTCACTCATACACTGCGTGTCTCTGTTGCCGAGCCGCTGACGTAACTTCTTCTTCTTCTGCTTTGGGTTTACTGGCAGGCCGCAAACCACTTCACGGCGTATACTGCCACCCGAAGTCCCCGGAGTTGGGGACTGGCTTCAGTCGAAGATGCTGGGACTCCCAGCAGCTTCGACTGAAGCCTTCCGAGTAAATCACCCGAACGCCTCTCCACCGCTCCCATGTTTTCTTTAGTGTTGCCATAAGGTATTCTCTCTCCGTTGGTGTGCGGGGCTAATGCTAATAAAGCTATTGCCAGCAAATACAAAGGTGGCTTCAAAAAATATTCAGAGTTTTACGGGGCGTAGTTTGCAATTCCCCCACCCAATAGAAATTGGTACTTTGTTGGTACTTTTTTCGTACCACCTCTCTAGCAGGCACTAAAAATGGGGGTAAACGTTCCCGGCACGAAGTACTCTTTTTGGTGTGAACGCGACATAAGGGGTACGAACGGAACTAAACGGGAAAAGTACGGGGGAAAAGTACGCGGCTACAGTAAGAAATGCAACCACATCACAGTGGAAGCTGGTGCATTTTTCTCCACGAGGGGCTCTACCAAAATGTAAGAAAACTTATACACAAACCCAAAACATATGTCATTACAACGCAGGGCTAGCTCAAAGGCACACAACACTTGATACAGTCTATTTGTTTAGTGCCTGTTTTTGTCAACCTCCTTATTATGCTTACAGATCCCTATCCTGTAGCCCTCATTGGACAGCTGTGTTTACTTTCCTAAACATGGCTAGTCGCATAGCATCATCCATGTGGACTCCAGTTTGTTCATGCTTTTTAGTTTTTTCTGATATGTGCTTTAAGTCACTCACATCTGTCTGGATCCATGCTGGGTCTGGTCCATAGACGGGTCTGATCCTGACGTTTGGAAAGGGAGGCAAGGGAAGCTAAATATAGCACTGGTGTTGGTAGTTAGCCCCCAGCCTTCTTGCTAAACCAGCTCCTTGAAAAAGA
The DNA here is from genome assembly GCF_902827115.2 of Pseudochaenichthys georgianus. NCBI lineage: Eukaryota > Metazoa > Chordata > Actinopteri > Perciformes > Channichthyidae > Pseudochaenichthys > Pseudochaenichthys georgianus. The sequence goes on along the minus strand of NC_047507.1, from coordinate 40,292,963 downwards.
GCAGGTATACTGTCATACTGCCTTCCTCTGTCCTTAACTCCTGCCTATGTCAGGCTGATCCGGTCCGAGCTCTTTTACTTTCAGCTTTCCCTCCAGTGTCCTCCTCTCAAAGGATGTTTCTTTAAACATTATTTTCCTTCTCCATATTCGCTATCTAGTTTTGTTTACACTCCGTCTAACTCTCTCTCATTCAAATGGCAATCACTCACTCTGGCGCTCCTGCTGCCCCCTAGTTGTTGGTGGTGTCAACCGCTGCTTTGGGCACAGCTTGGTGTGCCCCAAGCTGCTCCTATCTGTTGCATTGAAGAGGTACGGACTGCGCATGCACCACTTATAACGAGAGTCAATGGGCAAAGATTTCTGCGCCCCAAGCAGGAAACACGTGACTTATCAGTAACTTTAGATATCGTAAAACAATTATTTATGAATATTTTATCGTAGATTATACATTTAACTGACACCAACTATATAATATGTACCTTCTTCATTAAAAAAGAAAATGTATCAAAATTAATTAAATGTAAAGGTTTTTTTATGACAATCTAGAATCTGAGAAGAGGTGGGCGGCGCCCCTAGCACCCCTATGGGCCGGCCGCCACTGCATCACAGCACTGACTCTTCTTGGTAAGGTCTTAAAGGCATATATTTAAAATAAATAAAACATTAGATTGAATCACCCTAAATGACTGTAATATAGATTGCAACCTTTTTCTCATCTTATTAAAACAGTGCAACATATTAACATCTAATACTAATAAGAGATTCCTCATCTCTCCTATTTTATTTTGCCCACTGTGCAGCAGCAACAAGAAAAAGGGGTCCATTCCCATATTTAATTGCAACCACAGCTTTGTTTATAATTCAATACATGTACTTGTAATATATTCCTTCTGGTTTAGATGCATGAGTTTTGTTTCATCACCCCAAATAAAGGAGGAAAGTCTCGAACAGCACAGCAAGAAAAATCTGATTCCTTACTTTCCCTCTTATTAATTATACATGGCAAACTCACAGGCTAATATTGGCCCACGGGAGTTGCCCAGTTGAGAGAACAGCTGACAAAGGGAGGGTGGATAGTGGCTCAACGGCTCCCTCTAGTGGAGGTTACAATGTGACACATTCTCAAGATCCTGAGATATGTTTCCCATAATAAGCTGTTATCTTGTCGTCATTTATGTTTTTACACAGTTATTTGTTGGGGGGGGGGTGCTTCAACAGGTACTTTACTCATTTATTGAGATCTGATTATATTAATGTCTCCTTAATTTAATGGATAACGAATTGGGTTTTAGTTCATTTCCCTCATGACAAATGCAAAGAAAAAAATCAATAATAATGATATGAGTGCTACTTATTTTTGTTATAATGCAAATGTACTCATTTGATTTTATTAACATGTGCTTGTCTCTTTAATCAATACGTTTGTCTACTCGTTAATTTTTTTTCCCTCCACTCTCCCTTTGCTGTGATGTATTTCCCCACTGTGGGACAAATACATTTCTGATTCTGATTCTCTGTTCTTTGTTTCAGATGTCAATATGGCTGGAGAACCAAAGCCGAGCAGACCCACAATCCTAAAGCGATCAGCAGCTTCTCTCTACAGGTACTCAAAGTGTTACTTTGCACTTTTTGCAGCAGGCACAGGTTTTCTGAAGGGCCAGGACTGGTATCAGAAATCCAAAAAGAGACTGTAATACCCACACCTGTGTTTACCAACAAAAACAAATGCAGGTGCTCATGTGGGACTGAGATCTAGAAACTGTAATTGAAAAGGCCAAGGCTTTAAAACAGCTACACTGCATAACAGCACCCTGAGGAAGCTGGAGGCCGAGCTCTGTGTTTATTTAGAAGGAGTCTCAGGCTTCTGTTTAACATCTTATTTGTTTAATTGTTTATTCGGCAGGGACAATGCTGAACACTTAAAATATTAAAATGTGCCAAGCGTAACAGTGCCAGATTTAACTTTCAGCTAATTTCCATCCGCAGTCCCTCACAAACATTTAAGAAGTTTACATTTTACAAACATAGCAAAAACAAAATACACGATATGCAAAAGGTAGCATACACAAGTATTCATGTCATGGTAATACAATACAATACAATCTCAGCCACTCACCCACTTTTACAGGACTATTAAGACCTCACAAGTCTATTTCTAGAGTCTGATTGTTCCTTTAACACTATAATGTGTTTTAATGAATTCATTAAATCACATTTCAACGCTGCATTAATGTGTGGGGGGGGGGCAGAAGGATGAAAAAAGGAAGCTGAGAGTAGAGGTGTCATTATCTGCACACAAAGAAATATCCATCCCTGCATTTCTAACAGACACTAGACTGGAAGTGGGCATAGTTTAAACCAGAAGTCCCATTAAATCAAGAGCATTATGTATTTCACAATCTTTATGTGCATTGGCAATATACTGTTTGTGTGTCTTATAAGCCCGCTCTAACCCAAGCGGGATGTTTTTTTGATTATTGGGATTTTGGAATAATGGGCCCTCAATGTTTCACTCCCCTTTCAGTCGTGTTCTGGTCCCACCAGCTCTTTAGTGGCTTTGTGTTGAACTGTCTCATAACTTTGTCTGACTACTTTTTATTTCTGGTCAGGTGGTGTACAGTGGGTTTATCAGAGCTCGAAAAGTTGCAGTTATAAAATCAAAAGGATAAACTAAAGGTGGCCTCTCTAAATCTGTAAAATCAGAGTTGATCTATAATTCCTTCAGCATTGTCACTATGGACAATCACTTACACATCACAACAAACTTTCAATTGTGAAACAAAATTGTGATATGCAATTTCAGTGTAGGGCAGTTTTTTGTATTTTACATCGTTTACAGAAGGAACCTCAGACATCACTATGCTTACCCTTCATGTGTACTCAATAACAATTGTAAGATATGTCAGCACAAATTAAACATGCTACACATCATTTTCAACAGTTCAGTTTGGGTTGTCATGCTCTGTTTTCTCTTTGTCATATGTACGTCTTTTGGGGTGAGATGAAGTATTTGGTGGTTTCTTTGTCTCTCCCACAGAGGTTATAATTATTGCTTTTTCTGTGCAATTTTAGTTTTGATTCCTATAAGCTACATGGAAACCCCAAAACCTTGTTGTTCACATATGGTGGTTTCATGCTCATGATATGAAAAGTATTGTATGACATGTATTTTGTGCTATTGTGCTTCCTCCCCAGTGGCTATGAGTTTGACTATGATTTCTACAGAGAACACTTCTATGACAGGTAAGAGAGAGGAAAGTATTTGTGGTTCCTCCAGGATTTGTCTGCCTTTTAGAGCCAGCAGGACAGTGGTCAGGGAACACATAGCCTCTTGGCTCTAGTGATATCAGAAAAGGTTAAACATGCTAACCTAAGTAAGATGTTAAAGCACTCTTCGTTTTAACCAGGGGAAATGTCAAGCATGTTTTTAACAATAACCAAACATGATGGCTTTGATGATAGAAATTCTTAAAAATAAGTAGAACAAGAAAAATAGTGTAGGTTTATTGGACAAACACAAGGTAAATCCAAAATATGATTGCTGTAGGATGAATAACAGATTAGCGGATGAACCTTGTTGTGTGTATCCAAGAGTTTGTACAAAGTGAAACATTCATTCACTTGCAAAACATTAACTTCAAAAAGGAGGAATCACACTGGTATTAAAGATTACATATTAAAGACATTAACACAACAATTACGACAAATCCAACTCAGTTGACAATAATTATCAATATAAAAAGTCTTAAAAAGTCTGTTTTGTACCTTCTCGTGCGCACACTTTATTAACTTGTGCGCACAAGTTAATAAAGCGTGGCCTCGTTTTATTTAAATTGATTCGTTTTATGAAGAATATGTCCGGTCGCCAGGGTGTGTGTGTGTGTGTGTGGTGAAAAGCACTGCACACACCTCCGCGAGTTGGAGCATAAATCCGCCTCAGGGTCCTGTTTATGAGCTTTTTTCTAAACAGAGACAGGATGAGAGTCGGTGTGTGATGCAGCATGTGGAGACCCCTGCACAGCCCTTTATGGCGGGGCCCCCCTTGGGTTGCTTCACAAGCAACGGCGGTGAGGGCTCTGGCATGGCTTGTCACCATGACTACCACAGCACAACAAAAACAGATACGCCCGCACTCAGAACGATGCTCAGAGTGGAGGCGGGCGGCTATGTTTAATGGACGGATGGATGAGCAGGCTGAATCGACTGCCGTTCGGATATTCCCTGGCTCCACACACTTTTTCAAAGTGTGTAGAGACGGCGCTGGAGCCGCTACGCAGAGGAGAGATGAGTGTTATTTTATCTGGACGACCTGCTGTTGCTGGCTCGCTCCAGAGAGGAAGCTGCTTTACAGACGGTACATCTCGTATCTCACCTGTCAAGCCTGGGTGGTGACAGCTCTTTCGGTGATGCAGCTGTTGGGCATGATGTCAGCTGGTCACGTGGTGATTCCCCTGGGTCTCCTTCACATGAGGAGACTTCAGAGGTGGTTTATTCACCTGCGCATCGACCCCGTGCGTCAGAGGAGACGCATGGTGTGCGTTCCTCTATCCGTAGGTTTAGATCTGACCTACTGGAAAAATCCCCACGTCCTGTCCGTGGAGTTCCCCTTGGCAGAGTGACGTCACACACCTCGGTGTTTACGGACGCATCGCTCTCGGGGTGGGGGGGAACATGCAGGTCGCAGGCAGTGGGGGGACAGTGGCCGCCGCACATGTCCCTTCATATAAACACGCTGGAATTACTCGCCATATGGAGAGTAATCCAGCACTTCGCCCCGTTGCTGTGGAATCATCATGTGTTGATTCGAACAGACAACAAGACGGCGGCAGCCTACATAAATCGTCAGGGAGGTGTGCGATCAGAGCAGCTGCTGAACACAGCCAGACGGCTGTTGTGCTGGGCGCACACACATACTCTCGATCAGAGCAGTATATATTCCCGGCGAGCTGAACAGAGGGGCAGACATGTCCAGAGGAGGTCCTCGACAAGGGGACTGGAGCCTCCACCCCGAGCTGGTCTCCCAAGTGTGGAGCAGGTTCGGGAGAGCGGAGGTAGATCTGTTCGCTGCACGCGGGAACGCGCAGTGTGCTCTCTGGTTCTCCCTGAGAAGGCAGGATCACCCCCCTCTGGGGGTGGACGCGTTCGCACACAGACCTTGGCCCAGGGTGTTACTATACGCTTTCCCACCAGTCCCTCTCTTCCCTCGGTTCCTGGACCGAGAGCAGGAGGAGCGACTGATAGCGGTCTTAATAGCCCCGGAGTGCACGGGAGCGTCCTGGTTTCCCTGCATACAGAGGATACTGTCAGGGAGACCGTGGGAAATTCCGTGGCGGGGGGATGCTCTCTCCCAGGTGGAGGGAGCAATCAGTATTACCCAGTATATAGTCACCCAGTATTAGGCCAACGTTTGTGGGCATGGCCCCTGAACGGGAACACTTAGAGGGGCTCGGCCTCTCTCAAGATGTTGTGAGTACTATTCAGGGATCTTGAGCCGCGTCCACCAGGGCGTCTTACACAGCCACATGGACAGCGTTCCAGCGTTGGTGTGTAGGGAAAGGTGTGGACCCCGTTGCGTGTCCCCTGCCTCAGGTGCTATCATTCCTCCAGCTGTTGCTGGACAGGAATTTGGCCTATAGCACAATAAAAACGTATGCGGCTGCCATTTCTTCATGCCATGGAGGTTTTGGGATCAGCACGGTGTTTAGTCACCCACTGACAAAACGTTTCCTACGAGGAGTACATCACGCGCTTTAGCGCCTCAATGGGACTTGGCTGTAGTGCTGCGCGCACTAAGTAAAGCTCCTTTTGAACCTTTAGATCAGGTTCCCCTGAAGTTCTTGTCAGCCAAAGTAGCTCTGCTCTTGGCTCTGACATCAGTTTAAAGGGTGAGTGATTGGTCTGCTCTCTCGGTGGCTCCGTCATGTCTCCAGATCCAAGGAGATGGCAGCTTAGCTGTCAATAGGGCAGCCTCTAGCTTCAATGTTGTATTTATCATCTGAATTTGCCGAAACAAGTTTAATATTCTGAAAGCCAAGAGTTTGTTTATTTGAAATCAGATGAAAACAAACTGTAACGGTCCCTGCCGTGTTATGTATGATTTGATATGCATTACATTCATAATTTCAGCTGAGGGAGGGGGAGCGGCGCTGTGGAAGAGCAGAGTGGCGAGTGAGAGCTGTCATCTTCCCTTTACAAGCTTCAAACATGCCTGTAGCTACTGAGATTGAATATAACAATAACAAATGACAAAATATACACAGCTAGATCAGATCGCGTTTTAGATGCGACTTTAGAGTAGAGGGGAATTATTGAAACGGGATGTGTACAGTGTTCCGCGGCATCCACTGCTGCGAAAATATGGGGCAGGGCTGTAAAGTGGGGGGGCCAATGGCCCCCTGGCCCCCCCGCTTCCGGCGCCCTTGGCTCTGGGGCAAACAAACGTTTATGACACTTACCATGTTTGGTTAATCTTTGCATATTAACACCACTTTGGGATATTTTTAAGCATAAATTAAATCGACAGAAATAAAAAGTGAATGAAGTGCTTTTAAATAAAACAACATCACGGTTGCATGGCTGCGCATCTCTCAAGTGGCTAATGTTCGGCGTTATGACGTTTAGTCACAAAGAGTGATGTATTTCATGTGTGTGTTAACCACAGACCTTATTTCAGGCATCTAACCACACACCATTGACTGCAAGGCTAAAATGCTAAATCATTTCAAGGTTTAAGGACTCATTCGCACCACTCTTCCGGGTTAGGGTTAGATATAAAAGCTTAAGTTTATAATGGCAACATTTGACAGATCTGAGATGTGATAGCAACACAACATTAGGGTTACATCAGTGTGTGTGACATCATAATGATATGATTTATAAGTAGGCTCACAAAGTCTTTCAACCAGGATATTATTTGCCCGATGGTGGAATTATTTTCTCTCTGTACCTGCATCTCGATAGAGCCTGAATGTGGGAACCACATTTAAAACATTTACTCTGATCTCTGCATTCATGTCACCGTGTGGTATCATTACATGTTACTTGTTTGACACTTTTATCCAAAGTGACTTACATACTCAGTACTGTGGACAATCCCCACAGGACCAATTTGGGGTAGTGTCTCAGGGACACAACGACATGCTGACTGCAGTGGGGTTTGAACCTGTGCCCCCCTGATCCAAACACCAACGCACTATCCCACTGCGCCACACGCATTCCTCCTCAAAGACAACAAAGTAGTTAGCGTGAAAACCAAAACTGCATCTCTGGTCCTTGCCCCTTACTTCAAGCAAATACCTGGACCCGGTCATGTACAGTGTACACTGAGCAGGGCCGAGAGAAGAGACGTACAGCTGAGATGAATCACGAAAGGTTTTTTCAGATGATCCCAGGTGTTAAACCAATGTCTTAGATCTCAGGTTGGGATATTTGCCCTGAGAATAAAAATAGAAAACAATCTGGGGTTATTCAGTGTCCTTTTATGCAGAGGTTTTGAAACATTTGTGCAGAGGTTTTGTCTTTCACAAAAGTCTGTCATCCTTTGAGAGAAAACCAACTATATCAAAGCCTCTTTTGACTATTGTCAAAATGCATCAAGCCTCGTCTGTGTGAGTCTAATGCAGTAAAGAAGGGTAATCAAGCTTTCTCCATCTCCCTGGGAGAGTAAGAGCTGTGTGTGGCTTGGGGCATAACTGGTTAAAGTCTGAATTATACATCAGCATCCAGTAAAGTTTGATGGTGCACAGTCAGAACAAAGAGATCAGAGTTTGAGTCTCACGGGAGTTGTTGAGCACACCACGTGTCCTCTGAATACATGAGACTTGCTAGTCCTAGGATGCTAAGCACAATTAAAACTTGTATTGGACTGCTTTCATTTGAATATGATATTAAGCAGATAAAGGGCATACTTTAGAGTGGCTTTTCATGTCCTGGCCATCTGCAATGGCATTCTGGCTTTGATGGAAAAATGCAATGAAAGTATCAATGCAGGATGAAGTATTAGGAGTTGTGGGCAATTCAAGCATGGCTGAAAGGGTTAGGATATGTACAGTCTAACATTATTTTCAGCAACCAAAAGTAGTTGCTCTTAAGGTTGGTACCTCTCTTGGTCTTATGCTTTACTTTTCTAAAACCATAGAAGACCTTCCATGATGTGTTTTTAGATCTGTCACCCCATCAGTTGCCCTATTGTCCCTCCAGCAAAAGGCCAATGTATCATTTAGCATTGGTAAGACTTGTAGATGAGAAGTACATTTAATTTATGTACCTCACTAACTCAAACCAGCCCAACATTGTACCAGAACTATTAACAGCATATAGCAACCTTTGGTATTTGAACTTTGATAGGTGAAAGCTTCACATTTCAGAAACAAAATGATTATACAACCGAGAACCGGAAAGTAAAAAAGCTAGTAGCTGACTCAAAATACACATCAAGATGTAGCATATATATATAGTTTCAGTATATAGTGTATGAGTAAAGTGCGTTTTTTGGTAAAATGTATAATAAGTGTGTAAAAACAATACCAGTATCCCAGAATTCTTGCTGACCCGATTTAAGAAACCTTGCCCATCACAAGATTTCATCCCAGATGTCCCAACAGGTCTCCTGGTAGGGAAGAACCCTTTTTGTGAATATTCACAGCTCCCAGAGGATGACTCCTTCACACTTCCTGCTTGTGCACAAATATATAGAAACCATAGTGGTGGCTCCATGATAGCAACAGCCCAGGTCTAATCCAACTTGCCGCTCTATTCTGCATCAGTTAAAGGACAGAGTTGTATAAAACTTACTGAGCACATTAATGCTAAGTAGAAGGTGAACTCTTTCAATTTTGGCAGAGTAGGCATTTGGTGTAAACAGATTCTATAATCCTGGCATTGTCACAGTTTAGCAAGGATCTTTAAACCAGTAAATAATTCAATCAATGAATGTTTATTTAGATAGCCCAATATCACAAATGTTTCAGTGGTCTTCACAGTGTGTACAGAATATCAGTATGACAATACGACACCCTATGTCCTTAGACCCTCTGTCCTTAGACCCTCACATCGTACAAGGAAACACTTCCGAAGGAAACCCACAGTTTAAAGGGAAAAATGGGAGAAACCTCAGGGAGAGCAACAGAGGAGGGATCCCTCTCCCAGGACGGACAGACGTGCAATAGATGCCGTGTGTAAATTGAAGAGATAATACATTTGCAACATAGGTAGTCCAGATGTTTGGAAATGCATGTGTGTATAATAAGGATCTCTGCACGCAGTGTTAGACGCCTGCTCTTTGAATTGCATTGAATCTTGTTTGGAAATATGTAACCACATAATATAGCAACTGTCACAATCTGACAGTTCTTGCATTGGTAAATGTTGCCAGATGCTAAGAAAGCAGACATACCACACCAAGTTATGAAAGCATATTTTGAGGTCTTAAATCAAAACAATCCCCTAATTGTAACTTTGTGCAGAAGGATTGATGTTACGTCTGTGCATCTATAGGGAAGTTGTGTACTTGGAGTTCAGTGTGTATTGCCTATTTTAAGACATCCCCCAATTTGCATCAAGACAACAATGAAACCTGTGCACAAAACAAGGAGTAGTAGAAGTAGCCCATGGCCAAACAGTGGGATGATAAGGACGGGTGGCGCAGTGGTCTGTGCGTTTGATCATCAGATCAAGGGGGCGTTGGGGAACTCCAGTTCGAAACCCGCTCCCGCCCCACTGCGTCAGGCCGTTGTGTCCTTGGGCAAGACACTTCACCTGAATTTGCTCCTGTGGGTATTGTCCACAGTAGATGACCATTACATGTATGTGTAATGTGTATTTGTAAAGCGCTTTGAGAGTCATTGATAAAGCGCTATAATAAATAAGGATTATTATTATTATTATTATTATGATCTTAACTACTAGAGACATGTTACCTCAATCTAACTGCAAAAGCAAATGCCCTCTTAACAAGGTAAAGAAAAAAGGGAAGAGAGTTCCAAACCAGGCCTGACAGAGAATCAGGGATATTAGGCCAAATGCATGTGGACATTTGAAATCCAACATACCATCACAAAACCATAGGTATTTATCTTCCGTACAATAGCCTCTCTTCTGGGAAGGCTTTAGATAAGAAGATGGAACCTGGCCGCAGAATGATGCCTCCATTCAGCGATAAGATAATTGAGTTGACACTGATGGTGAGTGATTTAGTCTGGCTCCCAGTCTGCGTTTCAGTTCATCCCTAAAGTGTTAGATGGAGTTGAGGCCAGGGCTCTCTGCAGGCCAGTCAAGTTATTCAGAGCCAAAGAAAGCTTTAGAGGGCTTACCCAAACTGTTGCCACAAGGTTGGGAGCCTATTATTGTCTTTAAAATGATTACATGCTGTAGTATTAAGGTTTCCTTTCATTAAAACTAAAGAGCCATGACCAGACCATAAACAACAGACCAAGACCAAAAGCATCCCATAGGGGTGACCACTTCTATTCTTTGACAACAAATAGTAAATTTGACGACTTTATCCAAGTCTTATGTTAAAAGGTCCAATTATATACTGTAAAGTAAGGATTGCATTGCACTGTACGTGTTCAATTGGTTCTATGCTCAATCCGTCCATTTTATTTGATCTTCCCAGTCTGATTCGTAGTCATAATGATGACCCCTCTCCAGTGGCGTAGCCACCATAGGGCCAGGGTGGGCCCAGGCCCACCCAGTTTACTCATTGGCCCACCCTGAGAAAGCTTCGGTGTCATTTTAATATTTTTTAAATTATTTTATTATTATTATGAAAAAGTGTATTCACCCATTGAGAATATCCAAGAATTCAAAGTGAAATTCAAGTGAACAAATATTGAGTTTAATTAATGTTGTATGTGCTTTATCCTCTGAACCGAACTCATTTACGGTAAAAACTGATTGTTGGTTCCGGCGCGCACCATAATAACGTGAGAGAGGCAGAGAGCTGCCTGCAAAATAAATGATGGCTCAAAGTTCACTAATGAACTTTTAAAAAAGCCAGACTCCAAGAAGAGCCCCCACTGCCCTCATCTAGCAGCGATCTATACGATCATTTTCTGATAACGATGAAATAGCCCCGCCTCCCTCTCCCCACCTCTCCTGCTGCTGGGCTGTCAGAAGAAAATAAATGTTAACGGAAACTCTGCCGCACGGTTCCCTCGTCCCTTGGAAGAGGTGGGTGTTTTTCATCTGCTGGTGGACAGTCCGGAGAGATATACACAGGGTTGGGTTGTAACGGAATAGCCTACATGTAACGGCGTTACGTAATCAGAATACAAAAATCAAGTGTATTCAGCTGGCGTTACATTTGAAAAACGAGTAATCTGATTACAGTTACTTTCGTAAACCTGAAGTGAATACATTTTGGAATACTTATTGGAATTATTGGTGGAACAAAATGTAATATTCATTACCGGCAGAACTGTGCACACTGCAAAGCGCTGCAGCATGTCTGTGAGCGATAGAGAGATGCAGCGTCTGTGAGGCCCCGCCCCCACACGCAGATGAGAGAGAGAGATCTCTTTTAAAATATATCGAAAGTTAGAAACGGAGATGGTTAGATAAAATGTGCAAGATAACGTTTATGTAGCATTTCTTTATTGTCAAAATGATGACATTTATAACGGGATAAAATCAAAGTTGCCTGCTGCTGCTGAATGCATGGGGCAAGTGACTGGAAAAAGTTTTAAAAGTTATTACATCGTTTCAGATAATAATAATAAATAATAATGATAATTCACTCTATTTAGGGGTGCCTTTCAAAGCACCCAAGGACACCTTACAATTCATAACATATTCTAAGGAAAGGTTTTAAGACAGTACAAAGAATGCAGTCCGGGTGATGTTTTTTATGTGGGTGCAGATGAGAGAGCTGTCCAGAATGACACCAAGATGTTGTGTTTGAGTTCTTGATAAGCCATTAGAACAGTAAAATACGTGTCTCCTGTTCACCAAAACATACCCATCTGTTATGGAAAAAGAAAGTATTCCAAAAGTATTCTAAAAGTAATCTGCCACTGGTACCGGCGGAGATTGTTGTTCTGAAATCTGGCCCACCCTATTTTTTACAGGCCCACCCTAAAGTACATTTCTGCCTACGCTACTGCCCCTCTCCCTATCTCCTTGAGAATTCCAAGGTGGTCCCGGTCCAGATGGGATGTATATTCTCTATCACATTCTGATGCTACTTTGAGGTCTTCTCCTAGTTTGACGTGCCTGGAATACTCTACACTACAGGGAGGGCATTTAACTTAATCTTACCACCACCTTAACTTGCTCTTTTCATTACTAGAGAATACAACCCTCATTCCAGATGTCTGAGCTCCTCATCCCATTATTTAGGGTGAGCACAAACATTCTACAAAGAAACAAATGCTACTGCTTTTAACAAAGTGATCTCTTGCCCACAAACTGATTTAGCTAATCTCTTTCCATCCATCCCCTATTCCAGAGTTTGTCTGAGCTTTACTGGACAAGCATCTATCTTAACAGATGTTGAAACATGCTGAACAGCTGGTTCACAGACTTCAGAATTGATATACACCCATCACTGTGATTTCGCAGTCTCACTCCTTCCCCTTCAACTCTTAGCATAAGAATGTGGTAAACATGCACCTTCACAATAAGTTGAATTGTCCTACTTTCCCTCTTTATTTATTTCCCCCCATTCTTTTATAAACCTCTTTCATCTCTCTAGCAGTGTCTTTCTTTTCATTTTCGATTATTCCTGTCATATTACACAATATAATTTACCTTTTATTCCTCAGCATATGCCTGCTAGGGTAAGGGAGTAAAGAACATTGCCACCTGGACATCTTATTTGTGGTGATTTAAAACAAAGGTTGAGAACAATGGTTCAAACACCGACTGCACTGGAACATATCCCATAGACTTGATGGAGTAAAGCCAATGGGAGGTCAGTGTTGTCAGAATTGTTTAATTAAATCAACATATTCCATTCAGGCCTCCCAAAATGTTATCAACCTTCATGACCCGAGTTAACTCACAACTAATCATACGTTTTACTGGCACTTGAATGAGCTCCTTTTGTGTCCTTCAAACAAAACAGAGGCCCAAATACTGAATAGATAGGCGAAGTCACGCCCATCTACTTCCGGTCCATGGGACCTTATTTGCAAAAAGTATGTATTGAAGTCAATGGAGAGAGAAAACGTATCTTTCGATCCCGTTTGAATTGTGCCATGAATTGATGTTTGTCAATCTTAATAAATAATTTCCATGTGAAAAAAGTCACAGTTTGTCGTAAAACTGTTGAAATATAAGACTATGAAAAATACGCAACTAGAAAGACTACAAATCCAGAATCCCGGTCCCGCATGCTGGCTCTTACGGAACCGACTAACTCCCCTTGTGTTATGTACAGCTCTCGAATATGCCCAGACTTGTAGTGATTTTCACCTCTTTTAATACTTTTCGCCTCATTCTGAAAGAAAGAAGTGAAATGTGCCAACGTGACGGCCGTCTTGGTGTGTGGTGCGAGACGGGAGATGTAGGTCATTGAGCGGTTTCACACTAAAAAAGTGTTACTTTTTTTACGTTTTACGACACATTTTAATTTTTTTGACTTGCAAAATTATCTTATGAATTAACAAACATCATATGTGTAATTCGTGGCACAATTTAAACGGGATCGAAAGATAATCTTTCTCTCGCCATTGACTTCAATACATACTTTTTCCGAAATAAGGTCCCATGGAGGTCCCCCGAAAAGGGAGGGACTTCGCCTCTCTATAGGTCACATAGGCTTGAACTGGGAAACATGCAAGGTAATTCCTGAGTAGACATGTTGCACAATTTACAATATTTATATCAATTAATCTGTATAATTGTGATTAAGACAACTTGTGACATAGTTCCTGTCCTCTTTGCAGGATGTCCAGTCATCATTACATTGTTCTTTTGGCTTTGCACTTGCTTTCAAAATGAGCACCAAACTGGGAGCATTTTCTCAATACCAAATTTGATTTGCATACATACTGTAACCATATATTACAAAGTTAAATACAATCTGACCTACGTCATTCTGGTCTGATTTGTATCAGTTGAATATTCAATGTAATGGTCTGCTTAGATGTTTATGTGTCAAAGTGTAGCTGCACCCAATCTATTGACTGGATTTTTTGTGACTAAATTATTTCTAAAGAGTGGTACAGTAGTTATCGTGCAAGACTCTATCATTACTGCATGCAGGCCCCTTACCACACACAGCTTGGATGTGGGAGAAGTGGGAGATGCACTGTGTTTGGAAATAGAAAAGTTTGGAGTACATATTGTAGAATTGCTCAGACCCTTGAGGAAACCCTTATTTGGATATGCTGGTATTGTTTAAACCTTGTGAGTGTGTCTGTGTGATGAAATTGAACAGGTATGTCGTTGTGGTCAAAATGAAGGTCGAGTTTGATAATGTCTGTGTTTTGACGAAGGGAGCGTGTCTTTGTGCGTGACTGAATATAATTAATCATGCAAGGTGCACTCAGATTTGTATTCGAGATCAAAAGTTGATTTTAAAAGATGGGCGTGGTCTCTGAAAAGGGCAAAAAAGGGCTATTGGCCCATCCACTTACACCCCTGTGGGGGAGTTGGCTTGGGTCCATTGGCTCACCCACTAGATGCACCTGGCCCCTTATGCGTTGCGGCTACTGCCATCCCATCATAAGATGGCCTGTAGTACTTGATATTTGAATCAATTAGAATTCAGACATCCTGAATAATGTCCATATTATCTTCTATAAGCCACTAAACAGCAATGTTCATGACAAAATGAAAGTTACATATGATTATACTCTGTTTTGTAGATGACATCTTTAATACAATACTGATTCAAAGCATTAATATGACTTTAGGAAATATAAACAATAGTAAATTATTGTTTTTAAATCCACAGTAGTTTATGTTTTGTTAACAGACTGCAGTTCCAAAAGCAGGCTTGTTCTTATTAGTCAGGCATTTTATTTTATTTCCAAAAAGCTTCTTTGTAATGTTTTTTGAGAGTCTGAATGGCATTAATAGTTTGCTGGACCACTAGATTGATGAATAAACTGCTGGATTTTGTACACAAAATTATCTAATCTAGACACAAAGCTTCAGTCAATTTCAGCAAAGAGAAATTCTCAAAGTACCGACTCTTTTCTTCAACATGTAATCTTACATATGCTATTCACGCCAGATGACCTAAAGTACTGGCCATTAAACCTAGATATCTGTCAAAAGTAGAAACGTTGGGTTACGTATTGTAACCCTTGTGTTACAACCCGGCTCATGGGCTGTAACATAAAACAAGGAGGCGAGACGAGAGGTAAGAATATATAGTTTATTAGTTTAAACACAACACTAAATGGACACCAGAAACAAGTCCCTGAAGCTGGCGCAGAGAGAGTAGGCTTGTTTGAGACACATTGCGGCTCGCCTCGAAAGTAGACGAGAGTAGCCGATCACAGCCGGGGGAGGTGTCAAAATGCTCGTCTTAAGTCGGACAGCTCGGACTCGGAGTCGGCTTGACTGGCTGGGTTTGCAATGGCGGAAATTGCGTTGGCGTTTTTCGTTGCAGATGAAGTGGATGCAATAGAAATCCCACATGTATTGTATGGAGAATGACATGATCTAAAGGGACTGATTGAGAGAAAATTAAATATTTGTTTACAATAAACATGAATATGTCATTTGTTTGATTTGCATTAAAAGACAATACCATTTTTGATTTAAATGATAGATTACCTTGTACATTTGTTGCAGCCCTTGCTTGCTGCATAAGTGCAGCTGCTAAACTGTTATCTGAAAAATAATTTACATCATTTAAAATCATATCCAGATTGTTGGAATGCAATTTAGTTGTTTACTCACCATTTTGTAGTCTTTGGGAAATGTCTTGTGAGACTCTTACAGTGATGTCTCCCTGTCCATCACGCAGTGTAAGCACCACAAATTCCATTTTACCCACTGTAGACAAAGGTGATCTCCATTGCTTTATATAGGGTTGTTAATTCAGTCATGATGAGGAACCACACCAGTGACTGGGTTCCATAATTAGAAATGCTCCTCCCTCTTAATGTTTGCAAAACTGATAGGTGGACAGGCTACAAATGATCAGTCCATCAGATCCGCACACATGAAGCTTCATGAGCATGAATTGAACAGACCTGCTACTGTGTTAATTCTTTAGCTGTCACTTTAAGCTTTATGATGTGTACAACATGGATGTAATTTGATTTAATCTTGCCATTTTAAATGATGTATTCAATAAATAAGGTTAAACCAAATCATTACATTACATTAGATTTTATTTTAATGATTTGGTTTAACTTATAGAGAAACTTTATTGTTATTGCACATATTACAGGTACTGAGACAACGAAATGCAGTTTAGCTTCTAACCAGGTGCAACAAGCAGTGAAGTGGAAAGTAATGTACACAATCTACAGAATAACATATAGAATGAATTGAATGATGAATAAACAGTGGGGTATGATGAATACACTAGATATCAGCCTGTGAGCATTATGAACCGTGTGTATGAATATGTTAAGATATATAAAGTATGAAAACGGTAAGCAGTATAGTATAAAATGTATAGATATTAATTTCATGATGATAAACATTGTGGAACAATGATGAAAAATGGGAATGGATGTGGCGACGTAAAACTGACACAAAACAACAACAAACTTTTGCCAGCCAATTGGAGAGTTTCATCAGCAGCACGTGGTAAAAACCACCAATGAGCGCTCAGCTCGAGATACCAGCGAGCCGTTTCCCATCAAGCATTTCGCTTCCGCAGCTCGTGGAGAGCAACTGCGCCAACTCGCCTCGCCTCGCTCTCAAGGCTGCGGGCGTCTGTGTCCCGCGAGATTTCAAAGTCTCATGTGGGCGAGCCTCCAGAGCAAGTCGGACAAAATGACTAACCATCATGCAACGCACTAGCAAGACGTTGATCGCAACTGCGCAGGTCTTGCTTGTCTCAAACAAGCCTAGTGCCACGTAACCGGCTGGGCTCCTCCTATATCCTGTTTCACCAGGTGCGCCTCATCAGACAGCTGCAGCTGGAACCTGCAATCACACACAAAACACACACACAACCAGACGGCACCCCACGTGGTGTGGAGGGGTCGTCACACTTGTTATATTAGCACAGACGGAGCCCTCTACTGGACTCTATGGGTACTACCTTATCCTTTGTGCATTCCCCCACTGAGACTACTATAGACGTACCCGGCCTAGGGCGGGCCTACCTGAATGCGCGCGCATCACACCGTATATAAGGAGGCCTCGCCTCCTGCCCATCATCCTACACCTCTCTTCAGCGAGCGGAATAGGACAGACAGTGCTCTGAGTAGAGGGCTCCGCCTGTGCTAATATAACAAGGGTTACAATACGTAACCCAACGTTATATCACTCACAGGCTCCGCCCTCTACTGGACTCTATGGGTACAGTGGGTGGAGCCCCGATGTAGTCCTGCACGGGTCTGATTTTCAAGACCCACTCCCGCGACTTACAATACCGAACCCGCCCCACTACCCGCACATATTGCCAATTAGTTCCGCAACCCGACCCGACCCGTCGGCACAAGATCTGCAACCCGACCCAAACCCGCATATGAGCACTGAAAACGTGCAATTATTAACACACAGTTGCATATTTGTCTGAAAAAGCATGGGATGTTGGTTATTTTCTCCATCTAGGATGACACCAAAAGCCTCCCAGACGTTGGATTTCGCTCTTGAGGAAGTGTTATTGAAAATGCTGTATTCTCCGCTAGAGAGCTTCACCTCAACCATTTTGAATGTGGCGCGCACAGCAGCAGATTGATGCGCTGCAGAGGTTATGATTATGCGCGGTCCCGCGGGGGAGAGGTCTGAGGATTTTAAACATTAAACTAATTTATTATTATTTTAATATATTTATTATGCAATACCTGCGACCCGACCCGCATCATCTTTGTTTTACCCAGAACCGAACCCGGAAAAAAGCGTTTGAAAAAATACCACCCGCGAATCACCTTTTTTGCGGGTCACCCATCGGGTACCCGTGGGAAACCCTGCTGCGCTTACCGCGCAGAAAGTGTGCTCAAAAAACAGTGCCTGGGGACCCCCCCCCCCGCCCATAGACGGATGGGGAGAGCCCCCTCGGCCCCTAATGGGCTTACTACACGCCTGCCTCCCTGAATCCCTAAGGATAACAGGGAGAGCGCCAGAGCCCATGTCTCACACTCAAGCACTAACCCCATGCAGAGTGTGAGAGGACTAAAAATGTGGGGAAGCCTCCGCCCCGTAACGGGATGTCAACTGACCCACAACCCCCCCCCCCCCCCCTCCCCTACAAATCCTGTGTTGCCCCAGCAAGCACAGACAAGGAGAAAGAGCCAGACATGTCCAAGAGATAAAACCTTATGAAGGGGCCTGGCGTCGACAAAGATGCCGCTGTGCATATATCCTCCACACTCACACCGTTTAATAAGATTGTCGACACAGCCACAGCCTGTGTGGAGTGCGCACGAGCCCCCGTGGGGCAGGCTCTCCCTGCCTGTCCGTAGGCATGTGGCCAGCAGAGCCAGCATGCCAGGCTTTTCTTGGACAGAGCTTTCCCGATCACCCCGCCCCCGAAGCACACAAACAGCTGTTCGGTGCGTCTAAGGGCAGCCGTGCGCTCCACATAACATGCTAGCGCACGCACCGGGCAGAGGAGGTGCAGTTTAGCTTCCCTGTTCCCACCATGGGGGGGGGAGACTAAAACCCCCTAACTGAATAGCCCTAAACCTGAACGCACTCCTTCGGCTCTTAGGCACAAAGGAGGGGTTCGGTCTGAGCCTCGAGCACCATGGACAGGTCCCACTGCGGGGTGGAGGCGTGCACTACTGGGCGCAGCCTCCTGACCCCCTGTAAAAACCGCGACATCAGTGGTTGACTAAAGGCTGACCTGCCGCCAAATCCCTCATGGCAGGACGAGATGGCTGCTGCATACACTTTCACTGTTGAATGCGCAAGCCCTCTGTCCACCAGTAACTGTAAGAAGGATAAAATAGAGCCTAACTCACAAGATAGGGGCTCTATTCTCCGCTCCTCACACCATCGCTGGAATCCTAGCCACTTTGGCCTGTAACAGGCTGTGGTGGATCCAGCTGGAGCTGCCTGGATAGACTGAATAACACTGTCAGACAATCCACCCTGTCTCAGCCTGTCCCTCTCAGGAGCCAAGCCTGGAGAGGTTGGCCGAGAGTGGGTAACGCCCCGATTGCACCTGCCTCTTGAGACATCCCCCCCCAGAACTGGGGAACCGCCCAGGGCTAGCACACCTTCATCTGTGTCATCTCTGAGTACCACGGCGCCCCGACGCAGTCCGGAGCCACTAGGATGACTGACTCTCTCCAGGAGAGGGAGAATGAGACGCAGCAGTGGAAAGGTGTATAGCAGCTTCCTTGGCCATGGCTTGTGTGCAAACGCGTCCACCCCCAAGGGCGGGTTGTCACTCAGGGCCATGGAGAACCACAGGGCACAGTGGTTGTTGCGCCGGCTGGCGAACAGATCCACTTCCGCTCTCCCAAACTGGGCCCAGATCTGCTTCACCACCTCCGGGTGAAGCGTCCATTCGCCTGGCAGGGAGCCGCCCCTCGACATGAGGTCGGCCCCCCTGTTCTCCAGTCCTGGGATATGGAGGGCTCTCAGAGATAACACCACCTCTGAAGCCCATAACCACCTAAACCTAAAATATGAGCAGTCAACTTAAGAATGTGTATTTTAAATGGCATAAGACAATTAACATTTCTAATGAAGGTTATTAACAAAACAGAGCTCTTACATTTAGTGTACATAAAAAGGCCATGATGCAGACTAAGATCTATTAGCCTGAAAGCTTGTTTATGCACATAGTGAAAAACTAAATGGAAATACAGGAGCTACTTGCAATTGGAAGAAAGTAAAATCATTTGTAAGCTTGTGGTGCCAAGCTTTGAACACAGTGTAAACTAATACATCTTTAGAAACACATTTTACTATTTCCAATGATGAAATCGAAATAGCTTTCAAATGTTTGATTAATGCCTGATGTTAGAGGGTTGTACCTGTTCCTACGAGAACTAAACAACGTGATTGTTTTTTTTGCCAACAATTATGGCATTAGTATAGAGTGTACAGAAAAATAATATAGATTAGTTCGATTAATTATAAATAAAGATAGTGATAGTGATCTCTGGACGAGGTATAAAGGAGGCTTTTTTTTCCTTCTCCATCTCTCTTCCCCTGCTCCTCTTTTTATTTCGACCCTGCCTTTATTTTTCTGACTCATAAATGTTTGTCCTCATCTCCATTTTCCTGTTGCTTTCTTCCTTTTCAATCATATCCGCCTTCTTTCTGTCCTCACTCTCATCCTCTCTCTCTTCTCTCACCCTCCAGGTTGTTTGAGTACAATGGCCGGGTGTCTCCAGTCCCTCGGGTGGTGCCTGTGAAACGCCCTCGAGTTGCGATGCCTCTGGTACGACGGGTCAAATCCCTGCCGGTCAAACTGCTGGCGCGTAACGCTGGAGTCCTCCCCACCAGCAACGGCAACAAACAGAAATGTAAGTTTTCCTGTTTGTCTGTGGAAGTTAAATCACTGGCTAACTTTTGAAAAACAAGAACTACAGATGTAGCGCTTCATTTCAGACGCCTACCCGTGCGGGTCCGTGATCTGCACGGGGTGGGCCCCTGCTGAAAAGGAAAACCCTTCCGTAGGACTTGATATGCCCCCTTGATAAATAAATGTAATTTTAATGAAACCAGCTGCAATGGATCATGGATCCACCAGGGGGAGCCATGAAAAGCTGCCACACTGGAACTCATGTGAAATAAACAGCTGATAGATCTACAGGTATCTGATCGGATATTTGTTAAGATCCATATGTCACGGATAGGATCATATTCTGTGCTAAATAAGAGACATGTAATAATTTACAAAACATCACCATGTTTTTATTTAACAAAATAATGTTGTTTAATTCACGTAGGTGTAAGTACAAAACCATCGCTATGTTTTTTCATCAGGAATTGCAGCCCGGCTCAAACAAACGATTTTCAATCATCATCCTCACGATCATTTAATGTATTATATGTTCGCGAATTGAAATGAATGCACTAATACATGTAGTTTAATCCACGTGAGTTTACAACAACAAAAATAATCGCTTTGTTTTTATATCACATGCGACCGGAGGAAAATGCAGCACGGCTCTCACTACCAATCATCCTAATCCCACGGGCAAACAATAATATGTACAGTGTTAATAGTTTACTGTATTATTAGTGTCTAATATTACTGCTATAACAATCACACATTGAGTTGTTAAAATCAAACCGTTTTTTTTTTTAAACAGTCTGAGGTGTGTGTTTACCAGTGTTGGGACTAACGTGTTACAAACTAACGCATTACTGTAACGCAACTACCTTTTGCGGTTACTAATAACGTTACTAGTTACCTATTCCCATTCAGTAACGCCGTTATAGTTGTATGTAGTTTACAGGCGAATACAGCGATGTCCTCTCACAGTACCATGGAAAAGTGAAAGTAACCAGAGAGGAGTGATGATTGGTTAACGCGGGGTAACATGTCAGGGTAAGCCAATCAGAGACAGAGTTGGGCGGGTCTTGCCTTATGGGGAAAATACACAGAGACACAAACACTTACACACACACTTACACACTTACACACACACACACACACACACACACACACACACACACACACACACACACACACACACACACACACACACACACACACACACACACACACACACACACACACACACACACACACACACACACACACACACACACACACACACACACACACACACACACACACACACACACACACACACACACACTATGGCAGTTGCAAGTATCAGGGAGAGCAGCAGCGCATTTACAACTTGGAGATATAACCACTATTTTCAATTTGTGGGGATAAAGGACGCACAAAATATTATGGTCAAATGTAAACTGTGTGCAGGACAAAAAGCATTGTCCACATCGAATAACAGCAATGCCAATCTCCTGAAGCACCTAACTAATGTAGCTACATGAGGCTATAAAACCCCCCACCGTCTCAACCACCGGCAGTGACCCAGATGGAGCACCATCTAAACAGCCAAAAAACGATTTTTTTTAAATCGCTACATGTCACCCAGAGTCAACTAAACAGATTGATTGCTGAAAATAGTTTGTTTGTCTTCAGTGTCAGTCTGACAGTTTATTATTTATCTAATTGTTACTGCCGAGTGTAGTTCTTGTTTAATTGTTACACTGCCAAAATAGTGGAGTTGTTGTTAATGTGTACACGGTGGTGATTGACATTATTCACCCACGGATCTATGGGTTGGGGTATTGTTCTGCACGGACATTTTAGTGAACCGGACTTCCTGTTTCCACCGGTCTTCGCTTCCCGGGAATGAAGTTGTGTACAATGGTTTTCAGATGCTAAATAAAAGTCAAGCTTGTACCTTTGATACCCCGCCTCCGACTCCCATCTCTCAGCACCACAACACTGCCAAAAGAGTGTAGTTGTCACAAACGAGCTGAGGGCCAAAATGCAGAACACGGGAAACCAGGGATAGTCGGTAACGGCAGATAGTGGTCGGGGACAGGCGAGGGTTCCAGGAGAAAGCAGGATGGGAGTCGCAGGTACAGAACGGGTCAGGAAGCAGGCGAGGCAGGCTGGTCAGGGACAGGCAGGGTCGAAACCGGGAGAGCAATCTGAAGGGTAATGCGGGAAAGACTGGCATGCTGCAAAGTACGATCTGGCACTGAGGTGAAAGTGAAGTGGGCCTAAATACTAATGGAGCTGATGGGTGTAACAGAGAGACAGGGTGTGACTACCAGGTGACTAAGGAATGTTAATGCAGAAAATAGGTGAGTGAGAAAGCAGACTGTGACAGAACCCCCCCTTAATGGACGGCTCCTGACGTCTAAGAAAATTCTAGGAGAGAGAAAAAAAAAAAGGAAAAAAAAGAATTAAAGAAGAATCAACAAAGACCCTACAGACACAGGGTGGAAGGTGGAGGTATGGGGAAAGGTTAGTACTCATCTGAGAATGCTCTCTCGGCCTCTCCCTCCTGGAAATCCTCGTCCTCGTCCTCCTCGACTGATGACGCTTCCCCCTCCCCCTCGAAGAGGGACAATCACGCAGCTCTGCGTGATTTTGTGGCTACAATTCAGACTAATACACTACCAGAGGTGGACTAAGTACTCAGATATTGTACTTGAGTAAAAGTACAAGTACTCAGATCTTGAAGTGAAATTATAAGTACCCAGATCTTGTACTTAGTAAAAGTAGAAGTACCAGAGTGTAGGAATACTCTGTCACAGTAAAAGTCCTGCATTCAAAATGTTCCTCAAGTGAAAGTAGAAAAGTATTCTCATCAAAATATAGTGAAAGTAGCGACAGTAAAAGTAGTGATTGTGCAGATTGGTCCATTTCAGAATAATATATATGATATGTTTTATAATGATTGATCATTAAAGTGTTCTCAAAGCTGGTAAAGGTGCAGCTAGTTTGAATGACTTTGTAGACTGCAGGGTAGCTTGTGGATTTACTCCAGGTGGAACTAAAGTCTGATTTAACACTTGATTATATTTCACATCATTCATCGTAACTAAAGGTATTAATACATGTAGTGGAGTAAAAGTACACCATTTACCTCTGACTTATGTTTACTGCCAACCTAAAAGTACCTCAAAAATAGTAATCAATAATGTATTGAAAAGTTATTTGGCTGATTGTTTTATACTGGCTCAGCCAGGTTATATGGGAGGCCTGGTCTACGTACATATCACTAATTTTGAAATATTAAACTTAGTTTTCTTTTCTTGAATTTTTCATCCTCGTGTAGAAGGCTATCACGAAACACACATTTGGTTGTTTAGAGCATAAAGAACATCTGATTTAATGTGAGGTAGGGAAATAATCATTTGAGTATGTGTATATAAATATGTAATTTACAACAGCTGTAAGATGCTTGAAAAGCTGGAAAATGCACCTTGAAAATGCTTGAAAAGTGCTTGAATTTGACTTTGGAAAAGGTGTAAGAACCCTGAAAAAAAGATTACGTTGTTATTAGGGATGCACGATAATTATCGGCCAGATAATTATCGGTCCGATATTAGGAATTATGACGTCATCCCGATAAACCCGATACCAGTATTAATAGCCCCGATAATATACAATATATTTTTTGGGTAAAAAAAAAGAAAAAAATACTGCGGTGTGGGTGGATTGGGATGAGGGGCGCTTGTTTTTCACTCGGCTCCTCCCGTTTTGCCAGTACTGTGGTATTAGTGGTTTAGGAAGAGGGGAGTTCTTCACAAATCCAGCGCTCCCTAATACTTCGAACCTGATCAGTCACCTGAAACATCGCCATCGCTACGATGGTGTGTTAAAAGCGTACGAAGACAATAATACAATACAAAGTGTGTGTGTGTGTGTGTGTGTGCGCGCGCGCGTTGGAGCTATGTGCAACTCAAGGCATATGCTCGAACCGGAGCTGCCTGGAAGCTGCAATCATGTTCATGTATCCGTGCTGAGTGTGCTGACTTTTCGTACAATGTCCCACTGTCTGGCTTCCTGCATAAAGTCAAGTGCTCGGCGCAGTTGTGGCGAAATGTCGCTCCTCTGTTTTCATTTAAACAGCTCCTTATATCCGTTAGCGCAGCTAGCTAGCACCAGATGCTAACAAAAACAATACACGTAAGGTCTCTCTCTCTCTCGCTCGGGCTACACATACACTCACCCTCCCGGTCCTCCCGATGGCCAGTCGGTGCCTGCCGGTGAGCGTGGAAGTGTGGTCTGCCACACGCGGGCGGCAGGAGCGGGGCTGTCAGCATCAGCTTGTAGATTGTATTTTAAACTCGATGCGCTCTGAAACTACGGGGCGGCCAAGGAAAAAAAATACACATGCGTTAAAATAATTAGTGGCGTATTTTTTTGTTGGCATCGGTCTTGAGAAGCAGGAAGTTATCGGTATCGGTTTCAAAAAACCAATATCGTGCATCCCTAGTTGTTATCATGTCATGCATATTACTAGTTAGCTTCCATTGGATTCCAAGACACCATATTCATACAAATCAGGAAAAGTAAGTCCAAGTTTCACAATGACATTTTAAGGCCTTTACTGTCCAAAACTGAATTATTCAATCACTGGCAAAGAAAGCGAATTTAATAAAGAGGAAAATAGCCCAAATGTATTATTTTATAATTGTATAATATTGTGATATAAACCACTACCAAACTTCAACCTTGTGTCTCTCTGTCTGCGTCCCTCTTCCTTTTCTTTGTTGTTTCTTCTTTCCTCCTGCCATGCTGACTAGCTCCGCCCTTCTGACCTGAATGTCCCCTTCATCTATCTTTCAAGTCTTTGTTTTACATCTCAGATAGGGTTCAGGCATCTGTTATCATTCGTTGTTGGTGTTCTGCTCATTAAACATTCATACCACATCATGCTCATACTGTGGATCTGAAGGAAGATGTTGACGCCCCGTCAGCTGCTAACTGCACTTCTTTTTATTCCTGCCAGGGTATAAAAGGTGGAGGTCTGAACACTGAGTAGTTAGCAATGCATGGAGCTTAAAGGTTCCATATTATGCAAAATCCACTTTTTCCTGTCTCTTCTACATCAGCATACATGTGTCCCCTCTGTGTAAAGAGACTCTGAAAGTTTCAGGAACAAAGATTCTCTCTCTTTTTGTCCTGATCCATTTCTATAAAAACCTGTCTGAAAATGAGCTGATCAGATTTTGGCCACTTTATGATGTCATAACAATTGTTTGGCTTGTGTAACCATTAGCCAATAACCAACCAAGGTCTTTGAGAGCTGGTTGAGTAGGCCGTTGCACTGTAAAGCGCGTCCTTAATTGATGACTGTGATGTGGTGGATGAAGTCGAGGGGGCACGCTTGTGAACTGTCAACGGGGGGCGGGGGGAGCCTCGCTGCGGGGAAACTGTGGACCTCTGTCGCCTGTCAGCGCAACTGAAATGATGACGTTTAAAAAAAGCGGGCCAGGCCAGCCGTCTGTGATTCTCCAGAACACACAGATAGCCAGTCCGCCCCTGCTACACTGTACTTTTTTTTGTTCCACGTCGGACTCCTGAAACCCAAAGTATTTCCAAACAGCAGAATTCGTTTTACCTTTCTTGTTCACGAGGTGCTCTTGTTCTGCCATCTTTGCTCGCGCTGAACTCGCACAACTATTGTTACTCACAACCTGGCTGAGAGGGCTTTTAGGGAGGGGCGAAAGCGCACCTAGCTAAATAACAGCCTGTCCTCCTACAAAAAACGACCATATAGGTCGATTGTTCAGCAGCTAAATACGACCCAGAGACACGTTTTAAAGTGTAGCCCCTCTAGTGGTCGTATGAAAAAAAAACATGCTCCTGTCGATTGCAAACGCTCCGGAGGGTCGTTTATTCACAAATAACCCTCTCTGGAAAATCCTAAATTGTGGAATAGTTTGGCCATTAAAATGCTTTTTTATTAGATTTCTAGCGAGAAGTGTATATTGTACTTTTATAATCCACGTCCAGTGGATGTGTAGGATCTACAGTTTGATAGATATACGAAGATGATTTGAGGTCTCGCCAGGAGAACGTGTACTGTATATGGGGCAACTTCCATGTAAAGTTAGCGTGGGTGAAAACAGTATTTCCGGTCTCGAAGTTTTCATAATAAAAAAAGTATTCCCCACACTGTCAAATGATTACGCAGTGATATCTCCATTACTCATCCACTAAAAAACATCAGTGTATCCTTGTTAATTACACAATATTGATTGGTTTAAATTGTGTTTTTAACCTTCGATTCGGAGAAACAAATTGTTTTTTCGGAGTTTAGACACTACAGAGTTTCCGAAGACACTACACTACCCAGAATCCCCAGCTATCGTTTGGGACTACAACATCCGCCTTGCTTTACAAACCCCGTGATTAGCCCTCAAGCTCTGTGATTGGATATTGGAGTGGCAGTGCGACAAGGTTACGCTGAGCGTCAAAGCTCTTTGAAATGGAATGGAACCACGCCAGACTATCCAAAACTGGACTTGGACGGGTCCAGCCCGGCCCTCCCCCCCAGAATTACACTTGCTGGCTATTGTGTGTTTCGCAACATGTTCTATGGCACGTCTCTACTGGGAAATGTAGTTTTAAAAGACGTTTTCGTATTTCCCACAATTAGAAGTTGCCAGTATTAAACTGTATACATCCCTGGAGGTTTAGGGGACACGAAACACATTGGTGTTATCAAATTTAAAACATAAAATTAATACATGGGTGAAAATTGCTTGTGTCCATAATGGGCAGCATTAATACCACATGACAGCTGGTCTTATGTCTGTGACCCCTCCTGTTGTTAATTGATAAGCCTGAAACATGCACTTGTCAAGGTTCAGATGCACATTTAGCAAATATGGCAGTAGCCATCGATCATCTTAAGATAAGATACTTTATTGATCCCAAGTTGGGAAATGTTTTTATTACAGCAGCATGTACTACTTTGTTCTACTCCACTACAATTCAGAGGTTAACCTGGTATTTTTACTCTACTACATTTATTTTTGTTACTTTGCAGATTCTGATTAATGATGTGAAATATAAACAACCCTTAAATCAGACTTTAGTTACACCTGAGTAAAATTCAGCCTTATCAGTTTGTCTGTTTTGCACATCCTCCTGTTAATATCTTTGGACGTCCTGCACTAAACTGTTTTATTGTAGAGATCACTACAGTATCTTCTAGATATTTTCCATTCTATATTTCTATCATTGACCCCTATTTTGTATGTAGGCTACTCTTAATATTTAAATGTTTTCATCAATAACTAAATAAATATAACTTATTCAACAACTACATTCAATAACGTGCTTTAACCACTAGGAGGTGCGGTTTAGACCAGTGGTCTAGTTAATAAAACATAATAATATCGTACAATATGACTATTCACTTTATTGTGAGTTTAAAACAGAACGGTAAAGGAAAATACAGTTTTAGTCTCTCGACGTGAAGCGTATGCATTGTACTGAACCTGCATGAGGAGTTGGAAAGGTAGTTCAGAAAATCAGTAATATCTTTAAAAACTACAAAAAAGTCCCTTTCTATCAGCTGTGCACCGTTATGGTGTAAATACAGACTATCTACTAATTGGATCAAATATAAAAGTCAGCCGAATTAGTGTTGATACTGCAAGGAGACGTATTGTGTGAAAAGAAATGGAAGATGTTGTTTAATTGTTGATATATTTATGGTCCACGTCACGTATTCAGTTTTGGCGGCATCTCTTCCAGTTTGTCAAAAGGTCTTCTGATCAGGGCTCTATAAATACATATCTAGGGCAGATATGTAATATTTAATGCAGCTGAACCGTGTATTACAATGCCGTTATGTTGATTTGATATACTTTATTAATCCCCGTGGGGAAATTGTTTCTCTGCATTTGACCCATCGTAGTGTTAGGAACAGTGTGCTGCCATTTTGAACGGCGCCCGGGGAGCAGTGTGGGGAACGGTGCCTTGCTCAGGGACACCTCGGTAGCACTTGGTCTTGCCGGGACTTGAACTGGTGACCTTCCAGTTGCCAAGCCAAGTCCCAATCGACTTCGCCACCACCGCCCGTGGTTATGTGATGACTTTCAAAGAGAAAAGCAAGAACACTCGGAATAAAGTATTATTATTATTTTTTTTAATGTTTTCCGATTTCATATCACATAAACACCATATCCCGACGTGCATTGCGGCGTGATTTTAGCCTATCAAAACCTCTGAAAAAAGAAATGTGTCTCTCAGAATCGAAAGAGAAAAACCTATGGGAAAAACACAAAAGCATTGTACACAATTTAAACCAATTAATGTCGTATAATTAACTAGGATAAACTGATGTTTTTTTAGTGGATGAGTAGTGCAGATATCACTGTTAAATCATTTGATCATTGGTTTTATTATGAAAACGGCGAGACCGGAAATACTGTTTTCAACCCGTAACTTTACATGGAAGCTTGCCACATATACACGTTCTCCTGATGAAACCTCAAATCATCTTCGTAATATCTATCAAACTATAGATCCTACATAACGACTGGACGTGGATTCTAAAAGTACAATATATACTTCTCGCTAGAAATCTAATCATAAAGCGTTTTAATGGCCAAACTATCCTACAATTTAGGATTTTACAGAGAGGGTTACTTGTGAATAAACAACCCTCTGTAACGTTTGCATTCAACGGGAGCACTCGAGGCCGACAATTTTCAAACGTAATTATAGGTCGTATTAAGCGCTTGAACAAACGACATATTTGGTCGTAATAAGGGCTTAAACAATCGACCCATTTGGTCGTATGAGTTGGAGGACTTGTTGCAAAATAATCGTTTTATTTCGATTACGTTGTTTTGGTAATCGTTGCGACGCAAAATCGTAATGGAGATTACAATACGATTAATTGCACAGCTCTAATCCAGCCTTTCACTTCTAGGTAAATGCAATGTAAATGAAATGACTCCAGTGTTAAAACAACATTACTTCATACATTTTCAATTAAACTTTATTGGTCCTCTGTAGGTATAGTCCCTCTGCTAATGTGCATTGACAGCTCTGAGAATAGACAAAGAGAGCTGTTTTTATTAACTCTGGAGTTCCTGACCATGTTCTGCTGTAAAGCATCCCTTAAAGGGGACCTATTATGCAAAATGCTCTTTTTGATGTCTTTTATACATAAATATGTGTCCAGGGTGTGTCAGGGAAATCACAAAGTGTCAGAAAACAAAACCCTCTCTCTTTTCCTCCGTACATCTAAAAAAAAAAAGGGGGGGTACGTCGCTCCTATAATGTAATTGGCGACATCCGGCCGACGTGACACGTCCTAACCTATCGTCAGTGATGCAAACACAGGTATGGTGAAAAGAGAGAGAACTATTCGAAGCAGAAAAAAACAGCGTAATATACCATCTGACAAAGGCCTGTGCTATAATGTTTCAATTAACTGGCTATTCTTTATAATATACTCAGATCAATAGGAGACAGAGATGTTAAGTTATAAATCAAGGGTTTTTATTATTATTTGCAGCAGGGGTGGGGAACCTTTTTCCTTTCAATCTTGACAACATCCTCCGAGGGCCGTACAAATGATTGAACTCAACCTCTGCTTAAAAATACTAAAATCACAGCCCATTAATTTGGCCTTTCTTTCATGTTGTGCACATCCGATCACTTCTTCATTTCATTCTCTCTACCCCTTTCCAAACATAACAAACTAATCTCTTCTCATCCTGCACCTGTCCGCCGTAACCTTCGTTCCCTCTCCCCCTCTACCTTTGCCTCCTCGGTGCTCTCAGCCCTCCCTTCCTCTGACTCGTTCAAACTCCTGCCTCCAAACTCTGCTGCAGAAACTCTCCTCTCTACTCTCTCATCCTCTCTGGACTCTCTCTGTCCTCTCACATCTCGGCAGGCTCGTCAGTCCCCTCCTGCTCCCTGGCTAAATGACGCACTGCGTGCTAATAGAACCATCCTTAGGGCAGCAGAGCGGAAACGGTGGAAATCCAAACACCATGACGACCTCCTAACCTATCAGGCTCTCCTCTCCTCTTTCTCTGCTTCGATCTCTCAGGCAAAAAGCACTTTCTTTCAAGATAAGATACAATCTTCCTATTCCAATCCCAAACAACTATTTTCCATCTTCTCCACCGTCTTGGACCCCCCCAAAGCCCCTCCTCCCTTCTGTCAAGCGACTTTGAAAAAAAGGTTGATGATATTCGCTCTTCTATTTCTGACTCACCTCTACTCACCGCTGGGTCACCAGACCCTCCTTTCACCCACACACTGACCTCCTTTTCCCCTCTCTCGCCAAGTGAGGTTCTCACCCTCATTACCTTTGCCCGCCCTACCACCTGTCCTCTGGACCCTATCCCCTCAAACCTCCTTCAGACTATCGCTCCTGATATTCTACCGTTTCTCACCCATTTCATCAACACTTCTCTAACTTCTGGTCACTTTCCAAATAGTCTTAAGGAGGCAAGAGTAAACCCTCTCCTAAAGAAACCCACTCTCAACCCGTCTGATGTTATAAACTACAGGCCTGTCTCTCTCCTCCCGTTCCTGTCTAAATCACTTGAACATGCTGTCTTTAAACAACTCTCCTGTTATCTCCATCAGAACAACCTTCTGGATCCGCACCAGTCTGGTTTCAAGGCAGGTCACTCCACAGAAACTGCTCTCATTGCTGTCACTGAGGAACTGCACGCTGCCAAAGCAGCCTCCCTCTCCTCTGTCATCATCCTGTTGGACCTGTCTGCTGCATTCGACACAGTGAACCATCAGATCCTCCTTCGCACTCTCCAAGAACTTGGAGTTTCAGGCTCTGCACTTTCCCTCATCACCTCATACCTCAAAGACCGTACCTACAGGGTAACTTGGAGAGGGTCCGAGTCTGACCCTTGTCAATTAACTACAGGGGTCCCTCAGGGCTCTGTTCTTGGTCCCCTCCTCTTCTCCCTGTACACAAACTCGCTCGGATCAGTCATTAGCCCGCATGGTTTTTCATACCACTGCTACGCTGACGACACCCAATTAATTCTGTCCTTTCCCCGCTCAGAGACCCAGGTCGTCGCACGCATCTCTGCTTGTCTAGCTGACATCTCTCAGTGGATGTCTGCTCATCACCTCAAGCTCAACCTTGACAAGACTGAACTGCTTTTCCTTCCGGGAAAAGATTGTCCCACTCTTGACCTGACAATCAACATCGGCACCTCTGTTGTTTCCCCGACTCAGACTGCAAGGAATCTGGGTGTGATCCTAGATAACAACCTGTCCTTCACTGCAAACATCGCTGCTACAACCCGCTGCTGCAGATACACGCTTTACACTATCAGGAGGATACGTCCCCAGCTGACCCAGAAAGCCACGCAGGTTCTGGTCCAGGCTCTCGTCATCTCACGCCTAGACTACTGCAACTCCCTCCTGGCTGGTCTACCTGCATGTGCCATCCGACCTCTGCAGCTCATCCAGAATGCAGCGGCTCGTCTGGTCTTCAACCTTCCAACATTTTCCCACACCACTCCGCTCCTCCGCTCACTTCACTGGCTTCCGGTAACTGCTAGAATCCACTTCAAGACACTGGTACTTGCGTACCATGCTGTGAATGGATCTGGCCCTTCCTACATCCAGGACATGGTTAAACTGTACACCCCAGCGTGTGCACTAAGCTCTGCATCAGCCAAACGACTCGCTGCATCCTCGCTGCGAGGGGGACCCAAGTTCCCATCAGCAAAAACACTTGGGTTTGCTATCATGGCTCCAAAATGGTGGAATGAGCTCCCCATTAATATCAGGACAGCAGAAAGCCTGCACATCTTCCGGCGCAGACTGAAAACTCATCTCTTTCGACTCCACTTCGAGCGATAGAATTACTAACAAAGAACTGCTAACAGAGCACTTATATACTAATAAAGGACTGGCTTATCTATAGCCAGTTGAGTAGCACTTGAAATGTTTGGCTCTATGAAACCTGATGTACTTATATGGTTGTGTCTTCCTGGTCGAATGTACTTATTGTAAGTCACTTTGGATAAAAGTGTCAGCTAAATGCAATGTAATGTAATGTAAAAGAAAAAGCAACCTCTTAATCCAGATATCTTACCATGACTCGCGCATGCATGTGCACGGTTGTGGCATGACCACCAAAACAGAAAGATATGGACACAAGATGTGTGCAAATGTATTTTTGCACACATCTTGTATCCTATCCTTGTGAACGTGATTTAAGTGGGGGTGGACCATAGACTGTATATATAAATGGACGTAGTGTCCGTGACGTCACCCATAGGATTCTGCAGAGTTGCAGAGTCTAATCCCACCTGCTCCAAATAAGGGCAAAGAGGCGGAGCCGAGGCGGGACCTTCTGCCTCCGAACTGGAAGTAAACAGAGCTAGCTCAGGCTAAGAAGCTAAGCTAACATGAAATACATGCATACCAAGTTACTGCTAACAGTGTAGTTCCCCTATATAAACGTTACATTCATAATCAAATGAGACAATCTGCAAGAGAATTAGCTATATTTTGTTATTCTTAATGCTTGTCATTCACACGTTAAGAAAAGACGAACTCCACCGCCCGGACCTAACGGAGCCGCAGTGGGCTAGCTCCGGGACGCCGGCTGGAGCTAGCCCCCTGCGGCTCTGTTAGCTCCGGCGGCCACCACTGGGATAATTGGGTCCCCTATTAACATTTGCTCCCGTTTAGCATTATGGGCGTCATAGCCATAGACTATAAAAGTCTTACCCAAGGCTGAATCATAAACTAAAATGTATATGTATATATAAAGGGTTACGTCCTTAGCTGGCTAATAAGTAGCCAGCTAAGCTACCAAGCACACAAACACCTGCGAACGGGGTTAACATGTATAATATTATCATTTTAGACTTCTTGGAAGTTCTGTTAGTACATTCAAGCGCACAGCACAACATTTTAATTGTCTGGTATTTGTAACAATATTCCCTAAAAGGCACAATCACCACGAACACAGCTAAAGGGTCAAGTACAGTAACTACAACTAACGTACGTTGTAGCCTCTATGGTTGTAGCCTAGCGTAGCCTAGCCTAGCGCCTAGAGTGGACAAGTTGCTGTTAGCTGACAGTGAGGCGTGTACATGTCCATCAAAGTGACCACGCCCTAATTTATGCAAAAGCTTTAAGGCTTAATATTAATTAAACAGATGAGTTGAGAAAAAATTCACCCCCCCAATCCATATTCATGAAGGCGGGATCTAACAATACAGAGAATATGGTTTTTTGAACCGCGATGTAAACATGTTTATTTCTGCTGTAAAGTTGGGCATTTTAACATGGGGGTCTATGGAAATTGCTCCCTTCTGCAGACTGCTCCTACTGGCCACTAGATGAACTGCAGTTTGAGACACTTCCGTATTAGCGTCCCGACTCTTCCTCAGAGTTTGCCGCTTGGGGTGGACCTAACCTCCTCTAGGGGGGTCCGGAGGCATGCTCCCCTGGGAAGATTTTTTTTTTTTTTTTAAATATTGAAGTTAAAAGCATCAATCTGGTGCACTTTGAGAGCAACATTAGGAGATCTATGGATACATCTCAACACCCATATGAAACAGACCTGTAAGCAGATTCTTCTTTTTGGATATTTTACAAATCACTCCCCTTTTAAAATCTATTCTTGTTATTTTTAACAACTTTTTGTTACTGTCATATATTATTTTATACCTGTT
This sequence comes from Pseudochaenichthys georgianus, assembly GCF_902827115.2. NCBI lineage: Eukaryota > Metazoa > Chordata > Actinopteri > Perciformes > Channichthyidae > Pseudochaenichthys > Pseudochaenichthys georgianus. The sequence continues at coordinate 40,258,715 of NC_047507.1, read as the reverse complement.
TTTCATGTAGTCTCTAATGTCTCATTAATAACTATAATGATCATATCAAGGTGTGCCTTAAAGAGCCTGTGACACGGTTTTCCCCCATCATCCAAACCCATCAATTTGAGTAAATATTGTCCCCTTGAAAACCGTTACTGAACTGATTTTGGATATTTGTACTTTGATAACCATTAATCTGCCCTTCAATGTTGACAATTTTCTCGCGGATTCTTCAAGTCCCGCCAAATGATGCGTGACGTCATTGCGGGCACAGCGCTCCAGCTGCACCGTTCAGGATCCCAGCTTCTGCATGTAAACGCACGATGGTGCACACAGCAGCAAGCTCAGAGAGCGATGACAGTTTAATTTTGAACGTGTCTGAGAGCTCATATGAGGCTGAAGGATCGGTTTATGTTGTATCTGTTAGAAGTTTAGGAATGAGGTGCGTCAATATGGGCGATCATACGGTCATGTAGCCAGTGGTGGAATGGGACTAAAAATCATCCCGGGACTCTCGACCGGCCCACTTCGGTACCGCTAGTAAATTGTCAACGGGGGGAGTGGGGGATGTCAGGGGCGGCGGGTGCTGTAGATAGTAAATGTAAATATGTAAATATTTGTGTCACTGCATCCTGGTAAAATACAAATATAATGTATAATGTCTGTGTCTTTGACCTTAGCGCTGCTAGCCACCTGTGCCCTGTACTACGAAGCCAGTTCAACAGACCCTGGATATGTTTGAGTAACAAACAAACTAACAACAACAAACTAACAAACGAGATCTCGCTAAGCGGTCCTACGACGCTGGTTATCAACTCGGTAAATCAAGCCAGGGTTTCACGTCTAAGACACGAGTGGATCTGACTTTAATTACATTTGTCTCGAGTGTTTCGTCAACATAATGTGTTGCTTAAAATAATACTTCTGCATACAGTCTGTGACACTGTGAGTGTTGCACGGCCAGATGAGGCTGGAGAAGCTGACTCAGATAAGGAAATATATGATATATTATGATATTATATGATCGATGATCTGATTGATGATGTAATATGAATGATAAGTGCGACACGTTGGCGTCTTCTCTGCATACGGCAGTTTAAACTGTATTTCCTTTATCCTGTAATATGACTTGAGAGATTTAAACTCCGCACACTGAGTTGATCTCTTTTCTATAGACGCCGGAGGCGGGCAGCGTCAGGTAAAATAAGTTATTTAGCCTTCTCAAACCTGAGCCTCACGCGCCGCCTATGGGGGATGTGCTAGTTACTTATCCGACCGGCCTACTTCGGTACCGGCCCATCGGGATTCGTCCCGATGGCCAGTCCGCCACTGCACCCACAGTCCGCCACTGCACCCACAGTCCGCCACTGCACCCACAGTCCGCCACTGCACCCAGCCCACGTAAACTGTCAATGGGGGGAGCCTCGCTGCGGGGAAACGGTGGACCTAGTGTCCCGATCGGAGTGGGAATAATAATAATAATCCGTGCATTTTATCCATTAATTTCCCCAACATTGTGGTAAAAAAACCACACGTTTAATCCATGTTGTTGGTGTACTACAACTACAAAAAGCATCGGTTTGTTTTCTCATCAGGAAATGCAGACCGGCTCAAACAAACGATCATTTAATGTGTTCATATGTTCGCCGAATTGACATGAAAGCACTAATAAATGTAGTTTCATCCACTTGAGTTTACAACTACAAAAATAATCGATTTGTTTTTATATCACATCTGACGGGAGGACATTCAGCAGCTCTCACTCCCGATTTTTAATCCTAATGTAATCATCATCTTCACCACGATCATTTATGTTTATGTTCGCCGAATTGACATGAAAGCACTGACAAATATGAATATACTGTAGTCAACTTCATTAAAACGTTATTAACGTGCCTAATCTCAGTAATTCACCATTTCTACGCATGACAACACACTTTGTCCGTGTTTGGCTCTCGAAGCGTTCCCGCATTGACGTCACTTCCGGCTTCCCCCAAAACTTCAAAATGAGTCGATGGAATTTCCCCGCGATGTTCGAAATTATTGATATTTAACGGAACGGTATCGCTTTTTCTTTTTTAAACTGACGGTTCGAGATTACTAGTAGCCCAATATTTCATTGCACAACAGTTGTTGGGATGCTGTCACAGGCTCTTTAACCTCACTGAGCTGAGGTTATTTGAGCCTCTCAGGAGAGAGCTCTCTTCCACCTGGTTGTAGAAAAGCTCTTTAAATTCGTTAGCATAGCTAGCTAACCAGATGCTAATAACAACAGATCGCCACTGTGCTTACAACTAAAGACATAGCCACGCAAACACTGCGGCATGTGTACGGCTCCTTATAGGTACTGCAATATTTGAAGAGCTGGAGCGGCGTTCCGGTGCTCTCCGTCAGCACTCTAGTCTACACCAGAGTCCTGCACGGGACTGATTTTGAAGACCCGCTCCCGCCCCGCACCCGCGACGTGCAATACCGAACCCGCCCCGCTACCCGCACATATTGCCAATTAGTTCCGCAACCCGACCCGACCCGACGGCACAAGATCCGCAACCCGACCCGAACCCACATATATGAGCAGTGAAAACGTGGAATTATTAACACAGGCAGTTGCATATTTATCTCAAAAAGCGTGGGATGTTGGTTATTTTCTCCATCTAGGATGACACCAATGTGTGTAACCAATGTGTGTGACATAATGATGTGTGGACGGCGGTGAGAGTGGTGCAGTGGCGCTATCTATCTTCTGGCGATTAGATTTATGATTCGAAAATAATAAAAGTAGGGTAGACATGTGGATATTATCTGACTGAACAAAACGTGCATTTATCAAACAGGTTCGTTTTCCACTGACCTTATTTCGAGCTATTTTCCAAAATCCTATGGAGAAATCCCATTGCTTTTTTGTAGAGGGAAACCGAGCGCAGCTTACTGTTTTGGGACGCGTCACTGTAACACTAAATTGATTGGATTGTGAGGCAAGGGAAACCAGCCGCCTGTGCGTCTCCTCACACACACAAGGTCTTTCTAGGCACATGATTGAGACTTGCACATATTTATATGAATCATGATTTATCCATTGGGTGAACAAATCAATTCTCATTTTGGAACTCAGGTTAACTTGTATGCAGATGATGACCTTCTCTATTTACAGAACTCAGAAAAACTGTCCTTTGCTTTGATCTGATGCCATATGCGTTACTTCAATTCATATGAAGAGACACAAATGCCTCTTAGGTGAAAAGCAAAACAATATAGAATAAGTGAACATAAAGATATAATGCAAATGTATAAATATGCAGCCGTTGTCTATGGAGAATGGTCATAGTAATGTATCCTCTTCTCATGAATCTTGTCTGAATGTGCTCTCTCTGTCTCTCTGTCAGCAGGGAGAGGTGCAGAGCTTCAGGCGATCAAGTCAGAGCTGACTCAGATTAAAGGAAACATCGAGGCTCTGCTGGGCAGACTGGAGCAGATCACAGAAGACACACACATCACCGCCACAGGTGACACACACACACACACACACACACACACACACACACACACACACAAATAATGCGATTTTAGTGGGGCTGTTGTGTGTTGTAAAGAATATTCCCTGATTATGTTATACGCCAAATGTGATTACAAGTATGCTCAGAACTCCAATTCACCTATGAATCTAACTTCTCTTAACTAATAAGTTACTAAGTTACAGAAGTTTTCTCTTGCTTAGCAGCCTAATTTCTGCATGTTACAAGTTATGACAAACAGCTACATAATATGTGGCTGCTCTTAAAATAATAGTTGATATATTCTCAAACATTCTTTCTATATTTATTACAAAAAAATCAGTCAGCCACCAATTGTGCAAGTTCTCCCACTTAAAAAGAGGAGAGAGGCCTGTAATTTTCATCCTAGGTATACCTCAACTATGAGAGACAGAATGAGAAAAAATAATCCAGAAAATCACATTGTCTGATTTTTAAAGAATTTATTTGCAAATTATGGTGGAAAATAAGTATTTGGTCAATAACAAAAGTTAATCTCAATACTTTGTTATATACCGTTTGTTGGCAATGACAGAGGTCAAACGTTTTCTGTAAGTCTTCATAAGGTTTTCACACACTGTTGCTGGTATGTTGGCCCATTTCTCCATGCTGATCTCCTCTAGAGCAGTGATGTTTTGGGGCTGTCGCTGGGCAACACGGACTTTCAACTCCCTCCAAAGATTTTCTATGGGGTTGAGATCTGGAGACTGGCTAGGCCACTCCAGGACCTTGAAATGCTTCTTACGAAGCCACTCCTTCGTTGCACGGGCGGTGTGTTTGGGATCATTGTCATGCTGAAAGACCCAGCCACGTTTCATCTTCAATGCCCTTGCTGATGGAAGAAGGTTGTCACTCAAAATCTCACGATACATGGCCCCATTCATTCTTTCCTTTACACGGATCAGTCGACCTGGTCCCTTTGCAGAAAAACAGCCCCAAAGCATGATGTTTCCACCCGCATGTTTCACAGTAGGTATGGTGTTCTTTGGATGCAACTCAGCATTATTTTTCCTCCAAACACGTCTAGTTGAGTTTTTACCAAAAAGTTATATTTTGGTTTCATCTGACCATATGACATTCTCCCAATCCTCTTCTGGATCATCTAAATGCTCTCTAGCAAACTTCAGACGGGCCTGGACATGTACTGGCTTAAGCAGGGGGACACGTCTGGCACTGCAGGATTTGAGTCCCTGGCGGCGTAGTGTGTTACTGATGGTAGCCTTTGTTACTTTGGTCCCAGCTCTCTGCAGGTCATTGACTAGGTCCCCCCGTGTGGTTCTGGGATTTTTGCTCACCGTTCTAGTGATAATTTTGACCCCACGGGGTGAGATCTTGCGTGGAGCCCCAGATCGAGGGAGATTATCAGTGGTCTTGTATGTCTTCCATTTTCTAATAATTGCTCCCACAGTTCATTTCTTCACACCAAGCTGCTTACCTATTGCAGATTCAGTCTTCCCAGCCTGGTGCAGGTCTACAATTTTGTTTCTGGTGTCCTTTGACAGCTCTTTGGTCTTGGCCATAGTGGAGTTTGGAGTGTGACTGTTTGAGGTTGTGGACAGGTGTCTTTTATACTGATAACAAGTTCAAACAGGTGCAATTAATACAGTTAACGAGTGGAGGACAGAGGAGGCTCTTAAAGAAGAAGTTACAGGTCTGTGAGAGCCAGAAATCTTGTTTGTTTGTAGGTGACCAAATACTTATTTTACCGAGGAATTTACCAATTAATTCATTAAAAATCCTACAATGTGATTTCCTGGATTCTTTCCCCCCATTCTGTCTCTCATAGTTGAAGTGTTATGTTCTCAACTTGTTTGTTTGTTCACACCATGTTAAGCGGCCTTGGGTCCCTTAACCTGTTAAACCCCATCGCCCCCGCCGGCGGGGGCTTTTCACAAAATGTTCACGAAACTGTGTCTCAGGGCTTCTTAACATTTAACAACCTATTAATGTGTCAGACCCACTTAACGGGAATAAACTCAGCTAACTGACGAACCATTTTTACCTAAACAAAACACAAGTCTAACGCCAAGCTTCTGAATTAGCACTAAGCGAAAGGGTAACGCACTTAGATCATAACTCACGGTAGCGATATTTTATACTTCATCGGATCTGCACAAACAAGATATCATATGAAAGCTGAGATTCCACAGATTCCAATTTATTTCATTTCAAACCTTTATTTATACAGATAAAATCCCATTGAGATCATTGATCTCTTTTCCAAGGGAGACCTGTTATAGGTAGACCAATGGTATAGGTATCATCACTCTGCGACTAGAACCCACGGCAGCGAAGGCACAACCAGACAACACACAACTTAGCTTTACATATACACTTTACATATGTACACTTTACATATTTACGCACTCCAGATAGGACCAACCAAAAACCCAGCGGATTCCAGTGGCTGGGAGATTAAAGTCCTCCCACTATTTCCTAAGAGGGCGTTGCCAAATGTCCCCATTTGTTCAATTTCAGGATTTAACCATGAGATGGCGCATCATTCACAAATACACAAAGACAACTGGGTGTTGTAGACCTTAGGTTGTTTGCAATGTTTGCAGCTCTGCAGTTGTGTTTGCTGAATACTGTAGCATTTAATCACTTATTTGTTATAGTTTTATAGCTACTATAACGAAAAAACATCACTATTTTAGATCAAATAAAGTATATCTAATCTTATTATCTTTATTGTAATTCAATAATATATAGACTTTATATATTAAATAATCATAATAATAATGTAAATGTTTACACTTCTTTATTTTTTATGGTCATACTTTTACCTTTACAATAGTTTGCTTTAATATGCAGTATATATTTTGTAATATTGTTGTGGTGTTTTTACACAGTACAGTAGATCGAACTAAATCAACTTATACATTAAGATAAGATAAGATAAGATGGACCTTTATTAATCCCTGTGGGGAAATTCAGTTGTTCAAACAGCGACCGGGTGAGAGTGAAAAACAGGACAGCACAGACTCACACAGATTAATAAAATCAAAAATAAGATCAGCGATAAAAATAAAAATAATAATGAGAAACTATGAAATAAGAAATGAATATCATATATTATATAATGTATTGTATTATTAAGTAATATCATACATTAACCCCATTATAGCAGATGCCACATTGAATGGATGAACACATTTATGCATCAATAATTGCAACAGAGTATTTCTAAATACAAGTTGTAAAAATACTTATATGTATTTAATACTAATAACATAATGATTCATTTTACTTTCAGATGATAATACTTTTCACTTGGGCAATTGACCGTTTTGAATGCAGGACATTTACTTCTAATACGTATTTTTACCTAGGTAAATAATCTGAATACTTCATCCACCTCTGAGTTTGGACCCTGTCACTGTTTTTAAAACTTTAATTAAATGTATGATATTTCCAGAGACCCTTTCAGACCACTGCTGGAGAACAGAGGGGGGATGGGAGAGTTTTGTCACATTCCAATGTGAACAAAGAGAGTCACATTCCTGCGTTGATTTAAGGGAACTGTCTGGGGGTGGGGGGTGGTGAACATGGTCAATGTTTGTTTAAAAATGTTTGCAGTCGCGAAAGCTCTAAGTCAGGGGTACTCAAATAGAAATCTTAAAGGTCCAGAAAGAAAATGTTCAATAAGACAAAGGTCCGTTTAATATGGTCATTCAAACTTTTAATTGCAAAAAGATTCTGAACACGAGGTTGCAAAAACAAAAAGCCTCGAAGTGAATCAAACCATCCCAAAAATCAAAGTCGAAATAAGTCCAGAACTATTGTACATTGTGTCAAACACTGTTGCTTAATGAGAGAAGTGGCACCTTTGGTCTGTTGCCAAGACTTTGAACTTTGGCACAAAAGGCGTGATGGCCAGGCGGACACACTGATGCAAGTGTTCATTGGTGAGTCGGCTGCGGTACTTGTTCTTCACCATGTTCATTGTTGAGAATGCAGACTCACACCTGTAGGTTGAGCCAAACATTGTGAGAATGTGAAGTGCCCTCTTATGCAGGAGAGGGAAATTAGCTGCAGTGACCATCTTTGTCCAGAAGGTGGGAGTGTCACAGTCAGCCTCTTTCAGTGCAAGGTTTTCCTGGAGGTCAATCAACTCACTTTGCAGAGAAGCAGCACTGGCCCATGGGAAGATTTGTTGTGCTTCTGCAGAGAACTCTCTGACATTTCTGACCAGGAATGGGTTTTCAATGAACAGTAGGACTTGTTTTCCTAATCTGAAGTCATCAAAGCGAATTTTGAAGTTTTCAATCAGCTTCTCCAGGAATGAACATGATTCTGAGGACGATTTTCTCCTTTGGTCTGTTCCAAAAGTGTGGGGAAGTGGAGCAGTCCCTCCTGTAGGAAAACATAACAAAAAAAACAAAAATAAATAAGAAAATTATATAAGGAGCACTGCTTAAAAGGGTATGATAAAGGTGTTCATTGGAATCCAGGAAATGTGTGTGGTAGAAAATATTAAAAAGGCTTACCTGTAGGTCACTTTTGAAAACCTCCAGTTTCCTCTGGAAAGCACGCACTGCTGACATCAGCTCACACACTGTGTTGTTCTTGCCCTGTAGCTTGAGATTTAGGTTATTGAGATGAGATGTTATATCAGCCAAAAATGCAACAGCTTCCATCTTCTCTTCATTTTGCATGAATTCCATGAACTGTTTTGCTTTCACACTCTTTTGCTCTGACAGAAACACTTGCAGCTCTTTCCTAATGGCCCAAAAACGCTCCAGGACCTTGCCTTTGCTCAGCCATCTGATGTTGTTGTGCAGGAGCAAATCATCAAAAGTGGCATTGACCTCTGTCAGGAATGTGCGCAGCAAGCGATGCTGCAGTGAAGATGATGCTCTCAAAAAGTTTATGAGTCTCATCACTGTTGCCATGATTTCAGAGTACACTTCTCCAAGATTTGCACAAAGGACAGACTGGTGGATTATGCAGTGGTATGAGATCAGGTCAGGGTGGTGATCTTTCAGGCGCTGAACCAGTCCTCTCTCTCTCCCCATCATGGCTGGAGCTCCATCAGTAGCAATTGACACCACTTTCTTTAGATCTATCCCTCTTTCATTCAGCATTCCCATGATTGCGTTATAAATGTCTTGCCCCCTTGTGTGTCCACTGAGGTCTGTCAGGCCCAACACATCTTCAACAAACTCCCCCTTTGTCTCATCATAAAATCGCACAAACACCAGCAACTGAGCATTGTCAGTGGTGTCAGTGGACTCATCCACAGCTAAGGAAATGCACTGTGCATGTTTGATTCCATCACAAAGCTGATGAATCAAATCACCAGCCAGTATTTCCGTTCTTCTGGTTGCTGTGGAATCTGAGAGGGGGATTTGCTTGATTTTAGCTGTTATTTCCTCTTTTTGTTTGCCTTCAAACAAGGTCTCAATCACTTCAGTCATGCATTCTTTAATTATTTCTGCATCAGAGAATGGCTTCTTGTGTTTAGCCAACACCCATGCCACTCTGAGTGAGGTCTCAGTTGCCTTTTCTCGTTGTGACATAGATGTTACAAGAATCCTGCTTGCAGCTTGATATGAGGATTTCATCCCATTTATTTTTGTGGTTCTTACCGCTGAATTCTGAGGGAAGGTCGCTTCAAAATAATCGTGTTTCGTTTCATAATGCCGTTTCAAATTGCCACTCTTCACAAGAGCTACCGTTTCTTGGCATATTAGGCACATTGGTTTGGTGCTCGCTGGAGGGAGGATGAACGCATATTTTTCAGTCCACTCATCTTTGAATTGCCGGTTTTCACTGTCGACTTTTCTTTTATTGGTCATCTTTGAACATGCCATTTTTCCAGCTTTACTAGCTACAGCTGAAACTGAAAAACGCTGACTTGCTACTGAATGTGATTGGACATTCGTTGACACACACAGGTGGAACACAGTGGAACAGTCAGACATGCAGAGCGCTGTTTGCAGTGGACATAGCGGATAATTTTGACTCGTTGCGAATGCGTTGTGGCGATGTCTCACATATAATACAGAGAGATAATAAATATGAAAAGTATAATTTGCTCAGAGTCCGGAGACAGTGGTGGTTCGGTCCGGATCCGGACCGGAGACCGTAGTTTGAGGATGCCTGCTCTAAGTCAATCAGACATGGACAAAAAAAATGATCAGTATGTGTCGAGGGGGAACTAGAGACACCCCTCTGCCTTTACAGTAGTGTTCATTTCGTCAGCTATTTTTTTATTTAGTTTTAGTCTTAGTCCTTTGTTAAATTTCCTTTTTAGTTTTAGTCATATGTAGTCACCTTCATCCTGTTTTTATTTAGTCAAGATTTAGTCGACTAAAAGTCTGAGCATTTTAGTCATATTTTAGTCAAAGAAAACTAATTATTTTAGTCTACTTTTTGTCAATGAAAACGGTTGAGTCTTTTTTAGTCATCAGATTATATAGAACATTTCAGTCAAACTAGTCTAGCCAAAACCAATAATTTGTCATTTTAGCATGTATAAATAAATAAGATTATATCTTGTCCTTATTTGATGAAAAACACAGGTTGAATGATTGAGAAGCTTTGCAGAGAGTATCTGGTCAGGTTTGTGGTGTTTTTACCAGCTGTGTTATGGCCACATTGCTTCCCTTCTGATGAAACAACGCATTCGCTTGTTTTCTCCGCCTCATTGTAGCGAAAATGGGCCCAAATATCACATCGTTTCTTTCTCCCAAGCAGTGGTGGCTTTAGACTTTTTCATTGTCAGTCATTTTGACGGACAGGATTGTAACATTTCTGTCATAATCCATTATTACCCGTCGAGTACACAATTTATCACTCACTCGTGCTGACGGGGAGGTATTTGGTTAATACGAGTGCGACCACTGCTCCCAAGCCCTGTTGTTGCCATTTTATTTTATGTTGAATAAGGTTAGTTAGACCATGAGTTAGACCCGAGTTTTCCTGACAGTTCACAGTGTGCCGCTGCCCGGTGTAATTCAAATGTACCGCCGCGCGCACCACAGACACACAGCTGCTGCCCTGCCGCAGCACCGGAAATGGAACTGCTGGGAGAAAAACTGACTATCAGAAATGTAACGTTATCTTTGATAATATTTCGTCTCCTCATTTTTCGTCAACGAAAGTGAAGACAGATTTTGGCATTGTTTTTATTTAGTAAACTACATTTTCGTCTCGTCACTTTTCGTCAACGATATTGCATGATGATTTTGTTGCAGTTATTGTTTACTGCCGTCAGTGCCGTCTCGTCATCGTCTCGTTTTCGTCATGGAAAAAAAGGTTGTTGACGAACATATTTCGTCATAGTCTTGTTCATTGTTTTTCACTTTTATTAAATGTTTGATATTCCCGGCACAGACCCTTTCATACCGGCAATGCACGATAGAAACAACAGGAACTGCGACAGCATAAATATGCAAACACAAACCTACAGTTAAACTTTAGTGCTGGAGAAGAGAGAATACAGGGGGGTGGGAGATCACAGGGGGGAGAGCTGTGGCTGAGTGGCCATTAGGTGTGTAAACAAAGAGAGTCACACGCAGCCCCCGCTGATCAGCTGATCACCTGAGAGCTGCAGAGTTTCATTCAGACTATTTAAAAAAACAACGGTCTAATTTTATCATTGCACAACAATGAACTCAATGTGTGATTGTTATAGCAGTAATAATACAGTAAACTATTAACAATAGTATAATATTATAGTAAATATTCTTGTCAATGCAGAATATGATTATATCCGTGACAGTGGGAATAAAAAACAATATGCTACAATATAGTAATAACAGATAAATCCCACTTGTTGTAGCCTACCTGGCAGAGCAAGAAACACTCCAGCCTTTTATTTCAACTTGTTTAAAACACATCTAAATAAATATGTGTGTCCCGGGCCATAAATGTAAGTATACTTTCAGTTTGCAGATAAAGCCACGGCATCAAAATTCTTCTGTATTCTACAATATAGTTCTTTTCACGTCCTGTATTGCTTTTTCAACCCACCAGCTTTTATGGAGAAAATAAATTATTTAATTATTAACCAGAGGCATGTTTCTCACTATTTTGTGCATAGACACAACAGACTACTGTGTGTGTGAGGAATCAGCTATTTATTTCATATGAGTTCACCTGAGAGCTGCCGTTTTCATTCAGACTATTTAAAAAACAACGGTCTGATTTTAACATTGCATAACAATGAACTCAATGTGTGATTGTTATAGCAGTAATATTAAACACTAATAATACAGTAAACTATTAACACTGTACATATTATTGTTTGCCCGTCGGGATATGACGAGGCTCCATTAAAAATAAACCTATTTTTAGTGAATTACTGAGTTTAGGCACGTTAATAAAGTTTTAATGAAGTTGACTACGGCAAATTCATATTTGTTGGTGCTTTCATGTCATTTCGGCGAACATATGATACATTAAATGATCGTGAGGATGATGATTAAACATCGTTTGTTTGAGCCGGCCTGGATTTCCTGATGAAAAAACAAACCGATGGTTTTGTAGTTGTAGTACACCAACGTGGATTAAACAACATTATTTTGTTAAATAAAAACATGGTGATGTTTTGTAAATGATTACATGTTTCTTATTTAGCACAGAATATGATCCTATCCATGACATATGGATCTTAACAAAGATCCGCTATACCTGTAGATCTATCAGCTGTTTATTTCACATGAGTTCCAGTGTGGCAGCTTTTTACTCACTGCTCCCCCTGGTGGATCCATGATCCATTGCATCTGGTTTAATTATAATTTAATTTATTTATGAAGGGGGCATATCAAGTCATGCGGGGGGTTTTCCTTTCAGCGAGAGCCCACCCCGTGCCGATCACGGGCCCACATGGGTAGGGGCGTCCGAAATGAGGTGCTACATCTGTATCCGGAGTTGGGTCCCGGAGGAGGCAGTTCCAGCAGAGGGCCCCAAACTAGCCTTTCCATGGCCACATCAACCAGCTCTGACTGGAAGAGGCGCCCAGGCCAGCAGGGAGGTATAATCCCTCCACCTGGTCCTGGGTCTGTGTAACCCTTCTCTAGGGAGGCGCCCATGTGGCATCCTGACCAATGCAGTGATTTGGAACTGCCCAAAAATCTATTTAACTAATGGATTCTTCCTTGACCTTTTATGAAGTTTCATTAAAAAATGTGTTTCCATTTTCCTATTGATAGACGGGCCGACAGACCAGGCCAAAAACAACCTTCTGGAACAGTGGTTCCCAACCTGGGGGGGGGGGGGGCGCCAAAGATCGCAGGGGGGGGGGCGCCAGGCCTCAGATGATTTGAGGCCAAATATCATCTTTAGACTTTTTTTTTTTAATTTATTTATTTTTACATATAATTGTAAGGCAATACATGATTGTCACTAAAAGCCTTGTCTCTACATTACAATAACATATACAAAATAATTGATTAATTAATTTTAATAAAAATTCAAGTTAGTAGCTATTAAAGGCATAAAAAGACAGAAATGTATAATTCTTTCTATAGAAATGTTTCTTCTGCCCGTAACGTTTCCAAACCGGGCTTGTCTGGATAAGCGCAATTTTAAAAACATAGTCATTGTCCATGCCGGTTTCAGTTGGATTATTTGTCAGTTGCTCCGATCAGATCGGTCTCCTCCATTTTGTAGATATTTACAACTTTTGAATCCACATAAACACATCGGCAAAATCCGGCTTACTTTGAGCATGTGTTTTAAACAGTTTAATCCCTTTGTGAATTGTTTCCACTTGCGCCTTTAATTTCTTCATACAGCGGGAATCCAAATAAATTATCCTGAGTCCAATAACCATCAAAGTCACTCCAATAGTGCTCCTTAATTACGCTTTCATCCTCCTTTAACAAAATACTTCACATTCATCCAGTTTGTGACAGTAGTTGTAGTTAGTAGAGACTTTTAAACTTGAATGTGTGTGTGTGTGGGGGGGGGGACTTCCAACAGGAGTCATTTGGGGGTGCTCTTGGGGAAAAAGGTTGGGAACCCCTGTTCTGGAAGAATCAATAAAGAGTCATGTTGTTTTAAATTGCAAGCCATATTTAGCCCTTATGTGAGCAGTTACAATCACAGCAAACAAAGAAAACACTTCCCCAAAGCAAAGCTGAAAAAATAAAAAAAATTAAATCACTCAAAATGGTAAAATCCTGATGGACCAGCATGCAGTTGAGGGCAATTATCACCTGACATCTGTTTCTGCTGTTGAGTGGATCACATTTTAGGTAAAATAACAGGAAGAAATAGATTATAGCAGCATGCGCACAAAGGAGGCCAAGAAATATTTCTCACATCTGCTGTCAGTCTGTGTTTCAGACCACTGTTAAGAGCAAGGCTTCAGATTACTGCACAGTGTTAGGACGTGGTGGACCTAAAGGCCTCCAAACATCCTCAACAACATTTTGCAAACTTCTTCCACAAGGCCGTTAAAGGTCCTAATAAAATACATTTAATAACATTATAACAGCAGTCTTGACACACTCAAATAGGACAAAAAAGATCACTGCATGTGTTGACAATACTAACTAACTGGCAACGAAAAACACTCACAAATAAAAAAATATACTAATCTACAGAACAGAGCCAGTGAAAAAAGACTGACATGAAAAGAAGGAAGAACTGTTCAGTGTTAAATCATTTCACTGAGATTAAACTTGTGCCAGGGATGAAGGTTTAGAAATGTACGGATAACTTTTTTAGCCAGGTTCCAGGTCTCTGGGTTGCAGCACTAAAACAGAAATTGTTCCAAACCATTAATATGACATGCCATTGTGCCCATGCGACAATTTTTCCTTGCTGAAGCGCCAATTGCTTAACGTGTGTTGTTTGATGACATTGGCTGATCTCCTCATTGTTTCGGGTACCACAGACTCTACTGCATTGTGTTAAAAAGAAAGAATGGGTAAATAAAGTACTGATGACACACTGGCCGTTTCTCAATGTCGAGTAAACCTGCTGCAGAGCCATTATTTCAAGTATATTACGTAATCGAGTGGCGCCGAAGGACTGTTTAAATCAGGGGTGGGGAACCTTTTTCCTCTCAAGGGCCATTTCAATTTTTTCAACATCCTCCGAGGGCCGTACACATTATTGACCTCTACTTAAAAATCACAGCCCATTCATTTGGCCTTTCTTTCATGCTGTGCAAAGAAAAAGCAACCTCTTAGTCCAGATATCTTGCCATGACTCGTGAATGCATTCACGTGCACGGTTGTGGCATGACCACCAAACAGAAAGATATGGACACAAGATGTGTGCAAATGTATTTAGTTTCCTATCCATGTGGACATGATTTAAGTCATTTAAGATTTATGACCTAACCTCCTCTAGGGCGGTCCAGGAAGATTTTTTTTTAAATATTGAAGTTAAAAGCATCAATCTGGTGCACTTTGAGAGCAAAATGAAGAGATCTATGGAAACATCTCTCAACACCCATATGAAACAGAACTGTAAGCAGATTTACTTTTTCTTTATGGATATTTTACAAATCACTCCCCTTTCAAACTTGTTTGTTTGTTTGTTTGTTTATTTTATTTAAAGGACAGTGCACATTAATTCACATTGCTGTAAATGAGCCAGTATTAGCCAGCAGGATCATTTTCAACTGTTGTCCTTGGCAAGATGTTAACTGACCACAACAAGACTAGAAAATAAAAACATAATTAAATAGAGTACAGCAGACAACATCAGTACACCAATAAATAAATAGCAGTACAACAATAAATAAATAGCAGTACAACAATAAATAGGAACAGTAGTACAACAATAGAGAGGAACAAACAAACATGCAAACAGATGAAATATCATCATACCTTGATTCAGTTAAAAGTGTTCACATTTTTGATTGTTTAAAAGCCAGTTCTTATGATTGTGGTTACATGTATGATAAGAGGTGTTATTCCTGATCTGTATTGGTATCGTGTTCCAGAGTGTAGGTGCCCTCACAGAGAAACAGTGTTTGCCAAAGGAACTGGACCTAAGAGGGACTGCACAGTCCCCTCTTAGGGCAGACCTTGTGGTTCTGCTGTTTGAATTTTTCTGTTGTATAAAAGTGCAGAGTGGTGGGGGTGCCTTGCCGTTTAGAATTTTAAAAATGAGACATGCATCAGTGTGTTTTAATATATTTTCCCAGCTGAGCAGGTTATGTTTGTCCAGGATTTTGCAATGGTGGTATAGCTTTGCTTTTTTGTCAAAAACTTTGAGAGCTTGCTTGTAAAGTGACAGGATAGGCCTTAATGTTGTGCTATTCGCCTGGGTCCAGCTGGTCATACAGTATGTTAGGTGGGGAAGGATCATGGCAGTCATATAGACAGGTGTTGTCAAACAGTTCCTTATATATCTAAAATTTGCTAGATTGTATTTAGTTATTTGCGTTACCTTTCTCACTTGTTTTTTGAAGGATAAAGTAGTGTCAAGGATAATGCCTAGATATTTGAAATGTGTAACTGTTTGAATGACCTCCCCAGACACATAGACCTTGGGTTCACAGTGTGATACAGTGTTGGTCTTGCTAAAAAAACATACAGACTGTCTTCTTAACATTCAGATATAGCTGTGAGTCAGTAAGCCATTGATTTACATGAACCATTGCATCATTTAATTTGGCCGCAGCTTGGGCCTTGGTTTTTGCATGGACATAAATGACACTGTCATCAGCGTACATTTGCACCTCACATCCAGTGCACACTGAGGGCAAGTCATTTATATAAAGGCTGAATAGTATTGGGCCCAGGATAGATCCCTGGGGTACACCCAGTTCATTCCTCAGGGGTGGTGATGTCTCGCCACTTACCCTTACACACTGAACTCTGTCTGACAGATAGGAGCTCATCCAGTCTATTGCACTGGGTGAGAAATTAAAATAAAACATTTTGTGACTGTATTCTTGTTTATTATTAACAACTTACTTTACTGTCATATAGTATTTTATACCCGTTTACTTTATTCTCTTGTTTTTTGATAACTATAATGATCATATAAAGATGTGCCTTTACCTCACTGGTTGGAGAAAAAGCTTCTTATATTCGTTAGCATAGCTAGCTAACCAGATGCTAATAACAACAAAGTTATTGACTGTATGATCAGAATGACAGATGAACAGATCACCACTTGGCTTACAACTAAAGACACAGCCACTGCAATTTTTTTAAGTCCCGGAGTGGCGTTCTGGTGCCCTCCGTCAGAACTGCACCCCTGTCAGACGAAACATATACCACATGATGACACGGTAGGCTCGTGTTGTGTTCAAGGACCATGACCGTTGCCAGGAAAAACAGGCACTCGCGATTTCTTTAATTTTTTTCTTTTTTGCATTTGTTTATAAATTACCTCGAGATCCATACCAAATGGTCTCGCGGGCCGTATACGGCCCGGGGGCCGGAGGTTCCCCACCCCTGGTTTAAATGCATGTTAAGCCCAGCATTCAGCGCCACTCGATGCACTCGACATTGAGAAACGGCCACTATTTTGAGCACACTTGCAAAAAAAAGGCCTTAAAGTAAGCGGTTTTAATATTTTAGGTCGAAAAAATCTCTGTTTCATTTTTCGAATGTTACATGCTACCCCTTTTTGTTCTCTCTCTCCAAACTGCAGGTGCCCCTAAACTGCTCTGCTCAGGTTTTCCTGCTCTCCACTAATCACCAGTATAAAAAGAGGAGGAGAAGAAAATCTCTCTCTACAACTCTGTGTCCAGCACTCAGTTATCCTTAGTTTAGATTATCTATGTTAATATGGAGGATCTGATAGTCCAGTTTCCGCTGCTTTATTTCTTAGTTTAGTTATAAAAAATTACTTTTTGTAAACTCTCACGGGTTCGATGTGCGAAATACAAGTTGTTATTGAAAACCAGAGCAAAAATGTAGTTTTAATACTGGAACACCGCAACAGTGTGTTTCTCCTGGATCACATTTTGCAATCAATACCGCCAATCAGTCTCTCTTTATCAAACATTAAGTATACTTTATTGCTAAATGAAATTAGAGAGGAAACAATGAATCTCCTTTCGATAGAACTTGATGATAGGTCCAAATTGTTCCAATGGCTGACTCTAAAGTGTCCATATAACGTTGTACTGTCCCCCTTTTTCTAATGTTTCGTCGTTGTGGCTTTGTGTATGTGCCGGTGCAGAGCTGAGGAAGGCCGAGGAGTGTACGAGCGAGGAGGCGTGGCAGGAAGAAGAGTCAAGCTCAGAGCTGGAGGAAGGAGAGGAGCACAGGCAGAACAGTGAGGCTGAGGAGGAGGAGGAGGAGGAAGAGGAGGGAGAGCACACGCAGAACAACACTCACAACCACATGCAGGTACACCTGTGTGTGTGTGTGTGTGTGTGTGTGTGTGTGTGTGTGTGTGTGTGTGTGTGTGTGTGTGTGTGTGTGTGTGTGTGTGTGTGTGTGTGTGTGTGTGTGTGTGTGTGTGTGTGTGTGTGTGTGTGTGTGTGTGTGTGTGTGTGTGTGTGTGTGTGTGTGTGTGTGTGTGTGTGTGTGTTAGAGCTGTACCGAATACAATTCTGTTTGGCTCTGGATATTCGGTAGTAATCAGCAGCGAATATTCGGCCCGCGTGTATTGCGGTTTATTCACGGCATTCATTTTTTTTATTCTACAGTATTGTTGTGTTATAGTTCTTTGTTAATGTCTATAACCCAATTTGTGTTCTTTGAAATTGAAAAGGATATTGCATTGTGTTTGTTACTTTCGTTGCAGTTGTATATGTCTTAAGTGTAATTTGGCTTGGCTTCCTATTTTGTATGGACATGCTTTTATTTTGAAGGAGAGTTAGCGCTGTTGACAGGAAGTTGTTGTTGCTATGGAAACAACGTGACGGAGATTAACGGAGAAAAGTCATATCTACATATAAAGACGGAGAAAGTAAACGATAAAGTGTATGGTTAAGTGTTAGCACCCCCCGAAGAGGCACAAGCTCTTACGTTGATATTGGAGATTTCAATAAATTCAATTTGGCAGCGCAATCTAAATCTACTAGAATATATTTACATTGTTCAATGTTCCAAAATGACATTGGTTTCTCATACAGCATCTCTGTATAGTATGTGTATTCACTCTCTGTCCTAAACGGCTCCCTATGAGCCCACTGTGCTCTGATTGGTCAGCTCGCCCACTCTGTTCTGATGAGTCCACCACCGTTACAGCGGAACATCAGTGATTCTGTGTTACAATGGCGTTAGCAACCAGAAAATGACACCAGTAATGACAAACAGATGAGGATGCTGCGTGGTGTTTCTCGCGATCCAGCGATCTGAGTCAGTGTTATAGTGATAATATTATAAGGTGAATTTAGCGATCACAACGAAAACAGCCAAGACACATATTAAGCCCAGAAAATTAATGTTATTAGGGCTGTAAATATAATAAGCCTATGGGTAAAATGGGCAACGTTGTAACTAAGGAGATTTAAACTATACAGCGATTCTGCACTGCGGTCACTCAGCCGTCTCTCGAGTTTGTCTTTTCAAATCAGCTGCTCTTCATTTTCTTTCCTGCTATATTCAATGAGTGATACAAATATTTTTTACCACAAGTTCTTAATAAAACGGACCCTGTTGGACTCTGTACTAGTTGACTGCTACCAGAAATAAAAGTAAGTACTTTTACTGTGTACTTTGTGAGTCCTCTATCAGAGTCCCCTCCATAGTACATAATGCATGTTTTCTGCTATCTTTGATGAGTGATCAAAATAAAATGTTACCATTAGCTAGTGTGCATGTGCGGGTGAGAGTGATAAACCGCGCTATGTGGGTACAGGGACATTATGGCAGGTAGGTGTGAAGACTCCACTTGATGTTTTTCACTGTTCGGTGAAAACATCATGGCGGAGCACGCGCTGCATGCGCACTAGCTGCCTCCTTTAGTGGAGTTACAACCTGGGCAGCGAGTGGGGAAACTGTACTGACAACATTACGTGGCTGTGTGGAAAGCAGAGACAGTCAAAATGGAATACAATGTATCACTTTTATTGGAAAAATATGATGTCACAACAAAAGGATCTTTGATCACAATTGATCACAATCAAAAGGAAAAGGAGGAGGCAGGATTTACCCTCGCGTCCTGGCCGGAGAATTCCCCTCTCCCTGCCGAGACGCTTCCTCCCGCCGCCAGTCAACTCCTGGAGGATGGAGCTCCCCACCCGGTACCCCTCCGCTGCGGTGGCACCGGAGTGCGGACCGGAGGAGGAGCCCGACGGATTCTGTCTTGTTTTTCCCAGTGGTGCACGCCTCTGCCCCGCAATGGAAAGCCGGTCAGAAACAGGGGGATGGAGCGGTACTCTCGCGGGACAGCAGAGTGGGTATACGCCGGGCTCCGCCCCCTGTACCCATAGAGTCCAGTAGAGGGAGCCTGTGAGAGATATAACGTAGGGTTATGTATGGTAACCCATGTATATTAGCAGAGCGGAGCCCTCTACTTATGGAGCACTGCTGCCCTATGCTGCTCAGCTGAAGATAAAGTAAAGGGATAGCAGTGAGCGGGCGAGGTCGCCTTCTATGCGGTAGATGCGCTCGCATTCAGGTAGGCCCGCCCAGGGGCCGGCTACGGGTAGGGAAGTCTCAGTGAAATAATGCGTGCATAGATAGGATATGGGGGAGTACCCATAGAGTCCAGTAGAGGGCTCCGCTGTGCTAATATACCATGGGTTACCATATGTAACCCTACGTTATGGGGTGCAGAGGTGATGTTATCTCTGAGAGTCCTCCACATTTCGGGTCTGGAGAACAGGGGGGCCAACCTCATGTCCAGGGGCGGACCCCTGCCAGACGAGTGGACCCATGGTGAAGCGGATCTGGGCCCAGTTTGGGACAGCAGAGGTGGATCTGTTCGCCATCCGGCGCAACACTCACTGCACACTGTGGTTCTCCATGGCTCTGAGCGACGACCCTCCTTTGGTGGTGGACGCGTTTGCACACGAGCCATGGCCAAAGAAGCTGCTTAATGCCTTTCCACCGTTACGTCTCATTCTCCTGAGGCGAGAACGTCTGTCAATCATCCCAGTAGCGCCAGATCACGCAGGGGCGCCGTGGTACTCAGAGATGACACAGATAAAGGTGGGCCAGCCCTGGGCGCTACCCCAAGTTTGGGGGGTGATCTCCCAGGAGGCAAGTGCAATCGGGGCTTTACCCATGCTGGGCCACCCTCTCCAGGCTTGGCTCCTGAGGGGGAGAGGCTGAGACGGGAGAGATTGTCTGATAATAATAATAATATATTTTATCTCTATAGCGCTTTTCTTGAACCCAAAGACGCTTTACATTTGGGAGGGAGGGTAGACAAACAAAACAAAAACAAAGACAAAGCCAAAAAGAAACAAAACAAAACAGAAAAGCAGTCAGGAGGAAGTTGATTGCGAGGGGGGGTGGGGCTTATGGATACAGAGTTGAAGAGGTGGGTTTTGAGGCGGGACTGGAACAGGGTGAGGGACTCAGACTCACGGAGGTCTTGGGGGAGTGAGTTCTAGAGCTTTGGGGCTGCCACAGAGAAGGCTCTGTCCCCGAAGCTCCGGAGTTTGGCCTTGGGGATGGAAAGCAAACCGGCTGAGGTGGATCTGAGGGACCGGGGTGGTTGGTAGAGGATGAGGAGGTCAGTGAGGTAGGGGGGGGGGCAGATGGTGGAGGGCTTTGTAAGTGAGGACCAGGAGTTTGTAGTGGATGCGGTGTGAAACGGAGAGCCAGTGGAGTTCTTTGAGGACCGGGGTGATGTGATGCCATGATTTGGTGTGGGTGAGGAGTCTGGCGGCTGCGTTCTGGACACGCTGGAGTCTGTTGAGGGATGTAGTGCTGAGGCCGTAGAGGAGTGAGTTGCAATAGTCAAGGCGGGAGGAGATGAAGGCGTGAATGAGTCGCTCAGCTGCAGGGCGGGTGAGAGAGGGACGCAGTTTGGCAATATTGCGGAGGTGGAAAAATGAGGTTTTTACAACTTGACGGATGTGGGGCTCGAGGGAGAGGGTGGGGTCAAATATAACGCCAAGGTTGCGTGCCTGGGTGGAGGGGGACACAGGGGTGCCATCAATGGTGACTGTCAGGTTGGGGCTTTGATAGTGTGATTCAGTCTATCCAGGCAGCTAGAGCGGGATCCACCGCAGCCTGCTACAGGCCAAAGTGGCTGGGATTCTGGCGATGGTGTGAGGAGCGAAAAATAGAGCCCCTATCTTCTAAATTGGGATCTATTTTGTCGTACTTACAGTTGTTGGTGAACAGAGGGCTTGCTCATTCCACAGTGAAGGTGTATGCAGCAACCATCTCGTCCTGCCATGAGGAATTTGGCAGCAGGTCAGTTTTTGCCCAGCCGCTGATGTCACGGTTTTTGCGGGGGGTCAAGAGGCTGCGCCCAGTAGTGCGCGCCTCTGCCCCGCAGTGGGACTTGTCGCTAGTGCTCGAGGCTCTGGTCACAAGACCATTTGAGCCTCTGGAGCTCAACTCCCTGAAAGCACTGTCATGGAAGACAGCATTGCTACTTGCCTTAACTTCAGCCAAAAGATTGTCTGAGTTAACCGCTTTATCAGTGCACCCGAGGAAATTGGGAAGCCAAGGTTTTCAAGACACTGTGCTTCCGGGGGAGAGGGGTAAGGGAATGTAACGGAGGTGATCTCTGGGCCATAGATCTTGGCCTCCGTTACGGATTGTGTAGCTTTGTTGGTGGCGAAATGTAGGTAGCGTGTGCATCTGTATGTGTTTTAGTTTGTCTGTCTCTGTTTGCTGGTTTTATATGGAGCTATTTCAGGGTCATAAGTTTTGATCATTCAAAAAAATACAATTTATTTGAAAGTCCAAGTTTTCATCCTGAACTTTGAAAAATACAGTGTTGTATTCAAAACAAAAAAAAGTATTTGAAATAATTTTTCAGGTTGAATATTATTTTGATTCAGTTCAGCAATTTTTTTTTTAAAAAAGGTTTATTTTCATATTTCACTTTTATACATATTTTGATATTTGAATATATGTTTTTTTCAGTTTCAGATTAATTTTTTTCAGTTTCAAATCTTTTTTTTTCGCTTTCAGATTGATTTTTTTCGCCTTCAGATCGTTTTTCACTTTCAGATCTTTTTTTTTCGCTTTCAGACTTTTGACCCTGATATTGCTTCGGGGGGCGGGGCTTACCAAAGAGTAATTTGGTACTCTGAGTGACAGCCCTCCCTCTGTCATGATGCCTTCATGGGTGTTAGGTAGCGCAAGAAATACAACTACACACTTTCTATACATGATACTCCCATGATTGGTGGTAAACAAAACTGATACTAGCGTCAAAGTTCCGTTAAGCGAGCTGTTGAGCATCGTAGTTAGCAAAAATTGCGGTATAAGAGCAATAAACTGTGCTAGAATGTGAAATTACGTATCCGCAATGAAGCGTTGTCCTTCCCCACTTCCACGTAGCTCCTTGAACGCAGCATAGTATTGGCTTGGCTTTTGTGATGGTGTCAGGTCCACCTGCTGGCTCCATGGCTGGCACCAGCGCACAGGTAAGAAATATTAACTTTTTTCCATTCATGGTCTTAGATGTTATCCAAGAGCATGATTATAATATTATAGCGACATACATAAAAGGAAGGCAGGCCTTTTGAGGTGGGGAATGAATGTGGCAACGCGGGAAACTAACCATGGCATTGAGGCTACTCATGTAGGCTATGCTATTAGCTATAGTCAGTGCAAGTGAATTTCTCTTATGTTGATAGAGTCCAGCTCACGTGTTTCTCAATCTGTTTTTGCCAGAGTGGCGACCGTAATTCATCTGTGGCTGCAGCAGCACACACTTTAATAACCGTGCTCACACAGCACCTCTCTTTAAATGATTGGTAATAACTTACATTATGTTTTGATTTTATCACCTATTTATAGAGTTTGTTTACAAAGCATAATTGTTGCAGTCATTTTCTTTGCACATGTCCTTAACGATAGTTTTCATGCTGTTTATTATTTGAACATGAACTAATCCAGTGCAATATGGTAAATTGATGTTTGTCAATTCTAGGAGCAACTGAAAAGGGACTTTCTTCAGAGACTACTGACTAGAATTTCCCAGATCACACAAAGACTGCCCTTAGATGTTGACTATTTGCAGTTTGCAGTGGACCAGGAGATGGCTCTTTTTAGGTCGCTATCAGGCCAGGTTGATATGCCACAGGATGTTATCAATGCTTTGACTGAGCTGTCAAGGCTTGTCAATATTGAAGACATCTCTAATCAGACCCCTCATCAGGTGCCAGTAATGCAAGGAGAAATGGGACGACCAAAATATGTTGTCTGTCCTCAGCAACTACAAGGCTTAATAGAAGACTTGTCCCTACCAGTGTCGGCCATAGCAACACTTCTGGGTGTATCTGAGAAGACAGTCAAAAGGCGCATGCATGAAAATGGTCTTTCCATAAAACAGTCCTACAGTACCCTAACTGATGATGAACTAGACAATTTGGTTCGGTCAGTTAAGGCCAGGACACCACATGTAGGATATCGAATGATGAAAGGAATCCTGAAGGCCATGGGTCACCGTGTGCAATGGAAGAGAGTGTCTTCATCAATGCATCGTGTTGATTCTGTGGGTGTACTCACAAGAATGGCAAGGATGGGGTGTGTTGCAAGAAGGACATATTCTGTTCAGGGTCCTCTGCACTTGGTACACATCGACACAAATCATAAACTCATCAGGTACGCCACACATTTGATGTTTAGATGCTATTTACAATAAAGGATAATAGAGTACAAATGAAAAAAGTTATGTTTTAAAATGCCCTGTCACAGTTGTTTGCATAATAGATAACAGACACTAAAAGTGATTTTGTGTTGTTTTTCAAAGATATGGTCTTGTTATTTTTGGAGGGATTGATGGCTTCTCACGGAAGGTAATTTTGTTTTCACAAATACCGATTATTTATAAGTCAGATAATGACAGTTATTGGTTAATAACTAAACCTGATGCATGATTTACAGTTCCTTTCAAAATATCTATATTTTTAGTTTGTATCCATCTTAAACCTTGTAGCAAGAATGTCTGGTGTTGGTTTTTAAACACATTTAGAGATCTGCTTTTATTTATTCTGCTTAATAATTTTCTCTGCTGCAGATCATGTACCTGGGTGCTGCCACTAATAATAAAGCATCGACTTCACTTGACTTCTTCTTGGAGGGTGTGCAAAAGTATGGCTTTCCATTAAGGTAAGGCCAACATTAGGTGTGGCTCCCTGTTGTACTCTTTAGTAATGTGGGCCTTATCTGTCATTAAAAGATGCATAATGGTTTGTATAACACTTACAGTGATCAATGTTTTGATCACTGAAATGACCCGAGAATTATTCACGACCGAGTCAGGAAGTAACTACGACTCTCGAAATAAATCTGACTGAAACCAACCTCAATCTGTCCAAAGCCCTATTGATAATAAAATATATCGTATAGAATACTTGATGACTAAGTCACCTTCTGTCTCTCCAAACAAACCATGTTTAGGATTATTTCCATTATACCATTACATATTCATTTTTGACCTGTCTTTAAAAAACAATAATAAAAATAACTTGCCTATTTTCTTCTACATTAAGAAATCTTAAAAATGCCATGTCATAACTTTTTGTAATGTTTTATTTCATGCGTGTGATTCATCTTTTTAAGAGTAAGAGCCGACCAAGGAGTGGAAAATGTTGGCATAGCGCGATGCATGTTCACTATAAGGGGCTGTAGAAGGGGAAGCTTCATGTCAGGGAAAAGTGTGCACAATCAAAGGTACATTCTTTGAAGTAATGTCAAACAATGACAAACACAAAGCCATACTTTGTGAATATACTGTGCTTTGTCCAATTTGATGATTTTTATTTTAACAGAATCGAACGTTTGTGGCGAGATGTTTGGATGGCTGTTTCAAACGTGCACTACGAGGTTCTTCACAGCCTCGAGGATGAGGGTGTTCTAGATCCGTCTGATAGCATCCACATGTTCTGTGCCCAGCATGTATTTCTACCGCGTATTCAGAGGGATCTCAATGTCTTCAGGATGGGTTGGGATAATCACCCTCTTAGGACAGAGCGAAATGTGTCCCCACACCAACTGTGGACAATGGGACTCCTCCATAATCCTATTGATGTTCCAGCCCTTGCAGAGGTACTCATTACATGTTTATTTCAAGCAAAATTGTATCAACATCATTTTGGCCAGTGTTCTCAAACTATTTCAACTAAAATATATTAGACCAAAGTATTGTGCTTAAAACAGCTTAACAAAATTAAAGGAACTCCATTAAACTTATATTATGAAAGAAATTGGCATTGCCACTGTATGTTCGCTGTTCATTACATTAGTATTGAACCTTTGGGCTAGGAAAAAATTATATTTGTCATGTTTCAATAGAATTTACAATCACTAGTAGGGCTGTGGCGATACACTAATCTCACGATACGATACACGATATTCAGCCAACGATACGATATACATCACGATATTCAGCCAACGATACGATTCGATATAATTCGATACACTTATATCATTTTCTGAAAGATTTTAAAGGGACAGTGGGATTTTGGTGACATCTTGTGAGTGTTCCATTGACTTGGATTGAATTAATTCAACTGAAAACTGAAAGCATCGATTATACAATATATGGCTCTGACAGAGAGTCTACAGTTTGCAAATGCTGGACAAAATGAATCAAAAGATGTGGTGAGAAAATTTGTTTCATTTATTGAAACAGTGCAAACTCTAGCTGTAAAGTGCAGTATCACAATGGAGAATTAAAAGGTGCAGCAGGTGGCGGAACACGGGGGATTTGAATGGGATTTGTTAGAAATTAAAATCAATGTTTTGATGGCATGAAGTACCATAAACATACCATCAGTTTAAATGCTGTTTTATACTGAAAAACCAGAAGTTCTTGTGCACAACCAGTTGTTGAGCTTTTATTCTGAAAATCCTTCATCTCCGGTTAGCATTTAGCATGTGGCTAATATACAATTTCCTATAGAGGTGAATTTAGTAGCGATATGACACGGAGTGTTGCACACCGAAACCTACTGATTTCAACACTACAACTATAGACGTCGAGATATTATTATTGCTGAATATTAAATGAAGGTACAGTTTATTTGAATACGTTTGTTTACAGACGTGGGTAGCATGAGACAACATTCGGAACTACCGGAAATGATACCAGCCGTGAGGTATTTTTGGAGTATTGATTACAGCGTTTAAAATGTATTAAATGAAAAGTCATGAAAGAGATAAGGAGGAGAAAAGGCGTGTTTAGTTATATATGTAATGTGCAATGTCTGAATCCTCTGTAATGCGCAACAACCAACATTGGAGACGTGCAGGGCCGATCCCCAGCAGCACCAACCGGCCCACAGGGAGGAGCCAGCAGAGATTATTTAACAGCTGGAAAGGTGGAGCTCGCTCTCTTCCCTTCGCTCACGAGAGCCAGAACACAGCTGTTTTTCTGACTGAACCATCTTCTGCTTGTAACATTACCGCGCTGTTTATTAATTAAAGTATACATTTGAACATTCTCAGAGACTCAATTAGTCTCCTTTTTAAAGCTTCTCTCCTGGACGCGAGGATAACGAACACAGTTATCAGACTTAATGTATCGATACCCGCGGCTGAAATATCGATACTTTCTCGGAAAGTTAAATATCGATATATATCGCAAGATCGATTAAATTGCACAGCCCTAATCACTAACATCAAATAAATGAAAGATAGATATTTTTCTATAAAATTGCATAAAACTTGCTTACTAATGTAAAATGCAAAGCATGGGACTGCACTTGAAATGCATTTTGTAAGACCTCAAAATCACCTCTTTTGATAGGTGTACAGTTGAAAAGGCAAAAAAGTGTTTTGTTTTTATTCTTTACATTCTCTAGTGTTTGTGGTGCTTAAAGTTATTCTTGGTCCCATAAAATCCATGACTGATATTTAATTTTTATCAAGGAAATGGAGGATGCAGATCTTGATTTCAACACTGCCAGTGAGCCAGATGAGACCAGTCCTGGAGTGATTCTCCCACCTGTTGAAAGTCCCCCCAGTGAGCAGGATATGGCAGGACTTTTGGCCAATGTTGATGTTACAAGACCATCTGGGTCCTACGGCCGAGACATTTATTTAGCTGTATTGAACCATGTATTAAATCATGAATCAAAACATCCATTTATTGAAATAAAAAAGTGAACCGTATGTTTTTAAGAGTTGATTAACCTGAACAGTAAGTATAATTCAACTGAAAAAACAATAAAAAAATAAAATAATAATTCCTTCTTTTTTTTTTTAAATAAAAATAATAATCGTTTTATTTTGATTACGTTGTTTTCGTAATCGTTGCAAGCCAAAATCGTAATCGCGATTAAAATACGATTAATTGCACAGCCCTACTGAATATAGCTAATAGCATAGCCTACATGAGTAGCCTCAATGCCATGGTTAGTTTCCCGCGTTGCCACATTCATTCCCCACCTCAAAAGGCCTGCCTTCCTTTTATGTATGTCGCTATAATATTATAATCATGCTCTTGGATAACATCTAAGACCATGAATGGAAAAAAGTTAATATTTCTTACCTGTGCGCTGGTGCCAGCCATGGAGCCAGCAGGTGGACCGCAATTTTTGCCAACTACGATGCTCAACAGCTCGCTTAACGGAACTTTGACGCTGGTATCAGTTTTGTTTACCACCAATCATGGGAGTATCATATATAGAAAGTGTGTAGCTACCTAACATCCATGAAGGCATCATGACAGAGGGAGGGCTGTCACTCAGGGTACCAAACTACTCTTTGGTAAGCCCCGCCCCCCGAAGCAATATCAGGGTCAAAAGTCTGAAAGCAAAAAAAAAAAGATCTGAAAGTGAAAAACGATCTGAAGGCGAAAAAAATAAATCTGAAAGCGAAAAAAAAAGATTTGAAACTGAAAAAATGTAATCTGAAACTGAAAAAAACAAATATTCAAATATCAAAATATGTATAAAAGTGAAATATGAAAATAAATATTTTATTCAAAAAAATTGCTGAACTGAATCAAAATAATATTCAACCTGAAAAATTATTTAAAATACTTTTTTTTGTTTTGAATACAACACTGTATTTTTCAAAGTTCAGGGTGAAAACTTGGACTTTCAAATAAATTGTATTTTTTTGAATGATCAAAACTTATGACACTGAACTAGCTCCATAGTTTTATGTCAAAAGTGTTCCCTTTCCCCATGTCTGTGGCTGTTGATTGTGTGCACCTGGTGCCCTGTGTTGTCTCCCCCCCCCCCCCCACCTGTGTCTAATTGCTGATTAGTGTGTGTATTTAGTCCCTGTTGCCCTGTCTGTTTTGATGCTGGTAGTGTGTGGGAGATCCCTGTGGTTGGTGGCAGTGTGCACATGTTCAGCAGGATTGAGGCTGTGTGTCATGTGTTCATGAGTTAATAAATGCCCACACCAGGGGCCTATACTACGAAGCTGGTTCAACCTAACCTGGATATGTTTGAGTTAGCCGGTTGGCCTAATCCAAAACATACGCGCTCTCGCTAAACTGTACTACGACGCTGGTTATCAAGTGGATCGCTCAAGCCAGCCGTGTCCTATCTAGTTAGGTGCGCGTTCACATGAAAGGGGTGGTATCTGGAGCATTCGACCAATCACAAACATGGAGAAGCGCACTGACAGCGCAGCGTCATACTTCCTGAATGAAAAGTGAACTTTAATACTAGTCAAATATGAAGAAGTTAAACTTTAAACATCCATGACTTAAACACTTTATCCAGGATAAAAGCCACATAGCTGCACCTGCAAGGTGAACACAGCTGGGAAAAGAAAAAGTGTTTGAATGCGTACATTAACAGGTTTATGATATCACTGCGCGTCTAAAACACGATCTGACTTTAATTGCATTTGTCTCCAGTGTTTCCTCAACTTAATGTGTTGCTTAAAATAATACTTCTGCATACAGTATGTGACGCTGTGAGTGTTGCACGGCCAGATACGGCTCAGCTGACTCAGATAAGGAGATATATGATACATTATGAAGTGATATGCCGCGGACTGTACTTAATGTACTCTGATCCGGTTACTTATGTTGTGGCCGATATTTAAGTGCTTTCTTAACGCTAATGTTATAATAGTCAGATTGCTCTGAAGATGGAGGTGATATTCTATTCATGTTCACGTTCACACAGTCGGTGATTTTTGCCGGCCGTCTTTCCTGCGACGGCAGTTTTTCTGTATTTCCTTTCTCCTGTAATATGACTTGATCGCTTTAAACTCCGCACACTGAGCTCTGATTGGTCAGCAGGCGGTGCTTTCACTGAGTTGAGCTCTTAGCCTGCAACCTATCCTGGGGGGTATACTGCGAAGCAGGATTTTCGCTTAGCCGGCTAAATTCAGGGAAAACTCCGGCTTTCCGGTCATCCGAAGCTGGTTCTCTTTTTAGCAGGCTAGATCTCCATGGTAATATATGCTAAGCAGCTAACCTGGTCGGGACCAGGTTAGGTTGCAGGCTAAGAGCTCAACTCAGTGAAAGCACCGCCTGCTGACCAATCAGAGCTCAGTGTGCGGAGTTTAAAGCGATCAAGTCATATTACAGGAGAAAGGAAATACAGAAAAACTGCCGTCGCAGGAAAGACGGCCGGCAAAAGTCACCGACTGTGTGAACGTGAACATTAATAGAATATCACCTCCATCTTCAGAGCAATCTGACTATTATAACATTAGCGTTAAGAAAGCTTACTTATATATCGGCCACAACATAAGTAACCGGATCAGAGTACATTAAGTACAGTCCGCGGCATATCACTTCATAATGTATCATATCTCCTGATCTGAGTCAGCTGAGCCGTATCTGGCCGTGCAACACTCAGTGTCACATACTGTATGCAGAAGTATTATTTTAAGCAACACATAAGTTGATGAAACACTCGAGACAAATGCAATTAAAGTCAGATCGTGTTTTAGACGCGCAGTGATATCATAAACCTGTTAATGTACGCATTCAAACACTTTTTCTTTGTCCAGCTGTATTCACCTTGCAGGTGCAGCTCTGTGGCTTTTATCCTGGATAAAGTGTTTAAGTAATGGATGTTTAAAGTTTAACTTCTTCATTTTTGACTAGTATTAAAGTTCACTTTTCATTCAGGAAGTATGACGCTGCGCTGTCAGTGCGCTTCTCCATGTTTGTAATTGGTCGAATGCTCCAGATACCACCCCTTTCATGTGAACGCGCACCTAACTAGATAGGACACGGCTGGCTTGAGCGATCCACTTGATAACCAGCGTCGTAGGACAGTTTAGCGAGAGCACGTATGTTTTGGATTAGGCCAACCGGCTAACTCAAACATATCCAGGTTAGGTTGAACCAGGTTCGTAGTATAGGCCCCAGGTCCCGACCAGGTTAGCTGCTTAGCATATATTACCATGGAGATCTAGCCTGCTAAAAAGAGAACCAGCTTCGTAGGACCGGAAAGCCGGAGTTTCCCCTGAATTTAGCCGGCTAAGCGAAAATCCTGCTTCGCAGTATACCCCCCAGGTTGTATTTGGACGTTATGCCTCTGCCTCCTTGCTTGGTCGGGCCGCTCAATTGTCAACTTCACAGGCTGATATCGATTGGACCACCAACGCAACAGGGCAAGGAGTAGGCAAGACCCCCGGCGGGACAGGTGTCAGCAGGATCCCCCACGGAAGAGGACAAGGAGTTGGCAGGACCCCCGGCGAGACAGGTGACGGTGGGACCTCCAACCGCTGCGGGGAAACTGTGGACCTCTGTCGCCTGTCAGCACAACTTAAATTATGCCGTTTAAAAGCATACAAAATAAAGGGCGGTGCCAGCCGTCAGCGAACCGAGCCGGCCGCTCTGTGATTCTCCAGAACACACAGATGGCCAGTCCGCCCCTGACGCTGACCCTAATAGACGTTACTAAGCTTAACAGTATTATACACAAGTGAAACATTTCAGATAATAAACTATATTTCACAGGAAGGAAGGACTATTACACGTCCAAGTAACAATGCATAGTTTCAGGGGTCTGGGATTAGTGATTAGAGTCATTGTGAAATAAACCCATTGGTGGAATGATATGTACTGCCTCCCTGAGGACAGAAGCTGGAAGAGGCAGTAAGCATGTGGGGTTGAGGTCAGATTTTTATTTATTTATGTGTTTTTGCTGCAACGATTAAATCGATGCATGAGGGCAGCCTTTTGATCTTGAATGATGCACTGCATTTTTCCTTGTCTAAATGTCATAGATATCACTGTGCATGTTGAGCATTTGCGCTCTACCACTCTGATGAGCAGAGTAAAATAAACTATAGTCCCTCGAGTTGTCATAATAAATGTCAGAAAGAGGCTCTTCTTTTTTAGATCAGCAGCTCTGTCAAAGACAGAGGGGAAGACTCTGCTGGGATCATGTGTTCCACAGTGTAAAAGCACAAGTTACAAGTAAAGGTCCTGCATTCAGAATGATTTATAAACAACATTAGTATTTCCCGTGAAAAGTACTTAAAGTAAAGTAACGTGTTTTATTCTACCACAAGTTAATTATCTTTGTGACAAAACAAACTCATTTTACTTTAACAACAACTCCGTTAGTTTCTTGTTGGGCAATTCTACAACTTTGTTGTTAGTCCATGTGTTGTTCTCTAAAAATATTATTTGAAAAAGTAGCATGGTTTTATTTGAAGCTGTGGGTCTAAAATTGGATTGGATTTTTTTATTTTGCCTTTGAACAATCCTCTCTTGAGAAATAAGTGAGTCAACGTTTCAGAAACTGATTCAAACATTATGAACCCAGCTGGCTGATTTACTCGTCTGATGTTTCCGCACTTCATCATGTCCAGGAGAACAACAGTCAATCTGTACATCATAAATTCAATTATTTGAAAAAGTTTCAGCAGTGCTTTTTCAAGCTTTCCAGAAACCTCCAGAATGTCCCAATTTGCCCTCTCTCTTTATACTCCTCTGTTGGTATTACATATTAAAGGGGTAGTTCAGCATTTAAGGAAAATATATTTTTTCCAGAGAGCAAGATGGATTGTAATGACATGGATTAGTATTACATATGACCACTTAAAGCAGTTGACCAGACACATTATGCCTTCTACATCATCCTGTTGAGAAAGTTACCATTCCAACATTAGCATTTATCTATGTGTAGCCTCACAAAGCTCCATGCTTTTCCAATGTACTGTTCAGATCTGTCTCTGTAATCTTGATATAATCGTGGATTATCGACGGTAACAGTTTTTGTTTTTTTGTGTTTCAGTGAGGTTGGACTGTGGAGGAAAAGACACACGGAGAGAGAGACAGACACAGGAGGGATCCGGACACACACACTCACACACACAACCGTAAAACACACAGTAGAAAGACAGGCTTGACACAGAGCCACAGGAAAACACTTAGACAGTGGGGTACTGCCAAAACACATCATAAACTGATGAGTCACACACAGTAACACACACATAGAAGAAAAAACACACAGTGATGGAGACAGACTCAACTCTGTGTCAGAGCTGCAGGGAGATAGTAAAACAGCAGGCTGCTGTCAAAACAGTTTGAGGCAACGGGTTACACACACACACACACACACACACACACACACACACACACACACACACACACACACACACACACACACACACACACACACACACACACACACACACACACACACACACACACACACACACACACACACACACACACACACACACACACACAGAGAGAGAAGAAGATCTCTGCAGTTGACAGCAGACACGTTTGGAAAGCTGGAGCTCATCAGAACATCTGCTGATTTAAAGGAATGATCGTGCAACATACTGAGAAAAACTGGTTGTTTGGGAACCTTGGTGGTGCAAATTCTTTTCAAATTAAAATAAAAAACATATCCATAAAAAAGCCGACAATGCACTGTAGGGTCGGATTTCACAATATGTTTCCAATGTTGTTTGCAAGTTGAGACTGAGGCCCAGTCCACACGGAGACGAAACGGAGACATAAAGTCTTCCGTCCACACGGAATCGGCTCAAGAAATGTGTCCGTCCACACGAAAACGCTGGAGACGCTGTAGTACATATGCCGGGCCTGTAAGTGGCGCTGTACTTCCGCAACACATTCTCACTCCCAACTCGGCCTATGTTGACGTTATGTCAGGGTCCCTGTCGTCGCTGTACTTCCGCAACACATTCTCACTCCCAACTCGGCCTATGTTGACGTTATGTCAGGGTCCCTGTCGTCACTTTCCAACGCAAGGGGGGCCCTTAACCGTCGAGTTTCAATTATCAGGGAGTCCCATTGACTTGCATAGCTCCCTGAACGTTGGTAATAGACGAGTTGGGATCGCGGAGAAATGCTCTCCGCAGATCCATTCGCACAGCGTTATAAACCTTTTTCTAACTCAATATCAAACCACACTTATTGTTTTTACTTCACTATTTTAATTGAATGATGTCGGACTTTTGTTGCCATCAGTTAGGGGGAGAGTAGGGGCTAAGAATACTGAAATCTGTATCGTTTCATCGTTTTTTCCTTCTAATTTTGTATTCTTTTCTAAACCACACTGTTATTTACTCAACAATAAGACACAATTCTCCTTGTGTTTGTTTATTTGTTTGATTGTATAATGTCGGACTTTTGGAGTCCGTCAGGACCGAGGGTCGGAGCAGCTCATTCGAACACAGGAAGCTGTATTTTCAAAATAAGAGTTCATTTTAATATTATGTTTGATAATATTATTTTCATTAAATAGACCACTGGGTCATGTTAAGACCATATTTTCTGTCGGTTTGGTGTTACAAATAAAAAAGAAAAAAATGTGTGGATAAAAAAATACGTCCATCATAAACTAGACTGGAAACAGCAGTATATTTTCTTGTGTTAACACTGTAAACCTGAGTGCTTTAACCGCCTAGCGGTTAAAGCATGTTACTGAATGTTTTTGTTGATACGTTATATTTGATGAAAACATAAAAGTACATACTTTTCATAGGGGGAAAGTAGAAGGTCAATGATATAAATATAGAATAGAAAATATCAAGAAGATACTGTAAGTGATCTCTACAATAAAACAGTAGTGCAGGACGTCCAAAGATATTAACAGGAGGAGGTGCAAAACAGACAAACTAATTAGGCTTTATTTAAACATTAATGAATACTTTAGGTTAAGGTCTTCTTTTGAATAAGCTTTGGGGGTATCTACAGATAAATATTAAGCCTGACAAAGTACTTAAGGTCTAATATATTGCATAATTTGTTTTGGGACTTGACAGTCAACTTTCCTGCAATGTTAACTATGTTGAAGCACTTATTTTAACTGATATTATACATATTAATTATACTCTTATAAGATGTGTGTAGATAAAATAAGAAATGTGCAGAATATGACAGTTTAATGGTGGAGGTATGCACACATATTGATAGATGTCTTGTAATGCACTGTTGAGGAACCTGTGACCCAAGTTTTTCATCTCCGACCTTGTCAGGTATTGAACATTCAATAAATAAAGAACACAGAATGTGTGTGATTATACTAAATGATTTACAAATAAACACCACTGCATATTTTAGTGGGAATGCTGTTCCCACTAAAATATCTATCTGTTCTTCTACGCACGAAAAGTTTATTATTACGCCGACTTATTTTGGCCCTCTTCTTCTCCCGCATTGAACATCGCAGAAACTCTGTTCAAACATCAAAGGTTCAGCTCAGTCGGGAATCAATGGCTATTACTTTTCTCATTCATAACTTTCATAATTCCAGAGATACATCCCATAATACATCACATTTTTAACATTGAAGTCAATGGAGAAACTCTTCAGACTTCAACAAATCTTCATGCGACTTCAACTGCTAACTGTTCATTTATACTTTCACTCAGAAACCTCATTCCAACTTTAAAATGTTACAAATCTTTCTGACATTATTCGTGTAAAACAACTTTTAAATCTGATTCTTACTTTTAGAGATATTAAACATTGTTCAGACCTTGTTTTAGAGGTTTTCTTCAGATTTTAACATTAACTAGAGTGCGTGATGTCACAGCTAGAGGGTAGAACATCTTGACATTTGCCTTCATATATTATTTTAAAACTGCCATAATTCCCAAACCCTACATTCCTGGGACATCATTTTTCATGACAAACGTAGGAAAACTTCTCGTAGCTTGAAAAATGACAAATAATTAAGCAAAACAATTAAACAAAATGCCTCTTCAGGGCATGAAGTGACAAAAACATTCAACATTCCTCCATTAAAGCCCATTGTAATTTCAGGCAGATATTTCCTCACGATAGCAGCCGCACACTTTTAGTTAAACTGCCAAAAAGGCCATATTATTAACCCGAAAGTACACAAAAATTACACTTCAGATACTCAACTTCCTTGACATGCTTCACGTTTTGAAATTTCACAGATATCTGTTACGGTTCTTTGCAGCAGACTTCAGATAGTAGTGTGCTAACAGTCCAGCCGTGAAGACATCGGGGTTGGCAGGACCCCCGGGAGAAGAGCAGTCGGCGGGACCCCCAAAGGGACAGGACATAGGGTGCAGGACCCCTGGCAGGAGAGTAGTCGACGGGACCTCCGACGGCACAGGACATAGGGTTGGCAGGACCCCCGACGGGACAGGACATAGGGTTGGCAGGACCCCCGGCAGAAGAGCAGTGGACGGGACCCCCAACGGGACAGGACCTAGGGTTGGGAGAACCCCCAGCGGAACCTCCAATGGCACTTGAGTAGGGACTAGAGAAGGGACTCGACATGGAACTAGAGAGGGGACTAGAGAGGGGACTCGAGAAGGGACTCGAGAAGGAACTTGAGACTTGAGACGGTCGGTTCGCCGACAGAACACGGGGGGCTGGAGTCGGCCGGAATGCCGACAGGACACGGGGAGCTGGCGACGGCCGGTACACCGACAGGACACGGGGAGCTGGCGTTGGCCGGAGAGCCAACAGGAGACGAGGAGCTGGAGTCGGCCGGTACGCCGACAGGACACAGGGAGCTGGCGTCGGCCGGAGAGCCAGTACTGGAGCCGAAATCATGGCTGCTGTGACCGGTTCTGGAGCTGGAACCATGGCTGTTGGGCACGGAACAGAAGCATGGACCCTGGCTGTGTAAGCCAGGTAATGGAGCACGGAAGCATGGCTGTGTGGGCCGGTACTGGTGCACAGATCCATGGCTTTGTGGGCCGGTTCTGGAGCCAGAACCCTGGCTGCTGGGGCCAGGACTAAGGCTGGAACCATGGCTGCTGGGGCCAGAACTGGGGCTGGAACCATGACTGCTGGGGCCGGAACCATGGCTGTATGGGCCGGTTCTGGAGCCGGAACCATGGCTGTGTGGGCCGGTACTGGAGCAGGAACCATGGCTTCTGGGCACGGAACCGGAACACGGAACCATGGCTGTGTGGGATGGTACTGGAGCACGGTACCATGGCTACTGGGGCCTGTACTGGAGCAGGCAAGACATCGGGTGAAGACTCTTCAAAATAAAACATGAAACCAAAGACAGAAAAAGACAAGACAAAACACAACACAGACAGATCGTGACATCCAGAGATGTACACAGTTTAATACTGGCAACTTCTTATTATGGGAAATACAAAAACGTACCTCATCACGCCAAAGAATTGTACTGTGCTCTCCAACTCCAAGCAAGGAGGGAAGGTCTACCTCAAGGTGGTGCCAGTCATCATCAGCCATGGGCACAAGTCCCTTGACACCTACGCGATCCTGGACAATGGGGCTGAACGAACGATGATACTGCCAGCTGCAGTTCAACACCTGGGACTCAAAGGGGAAGCTGAGTCTCTCTTTCTGCAGACCATCCGCCAAGATGTGGCCAGCCTCACTGGTGGGTCTGTTGACTTCCATGTGGCCTCTCTGACACAGCCTCTTAAGCAGCATCTCAATACGAGTGCCTTTACAGCGGGTCAGATAGTCTTATCAGAGCAGTCCTACCCTGTGACCGCACTCCAGAAGCGTTATCGCCACCTGAAGGGGCTTCCACTGAAGAACTTTAGTAAAGTTCAGCCGTTACTGCTAATTGGCTCGGATTGCACCCACTTGATCACAGCAACGGAGCCAGTCAGGGTTGGCCCCAAAGGTGGACCCACAGCCATGAATACAGCACTCGGCTGGGCACTTCAGGGTCCAGATGGGCTAACATCTCAGATGACTTCATGCTACTTCACATCTGTCAAGGCAGCAGCAGATGACCTCACCCGTGGCAAGACTGTAGCTGAGCTGGCGGCACCAAATCGGTGGATTCAAGGTCCAATATTCCTACGTGGCCTGTCTGACCAATGGCCGTCACTTCCTGCCCCCACAGAACCCGAAGATACTGACGGGCACAAACAAGCTACCTTCTGCCGCCTAACACGAACCAGTTCAGTACCTCCAACACCAGATGTCACACAGTTTGACACATGGACAGACTTGGTCGAGGCCACCAAGCAGTTACTTCACGGACGGCAACTGACCTTTCCTTGCCTCAGTCTGACCTGCGTGACGCTGAAAGCCTCCTGTTGCAGCGCAGCCAAGCAGAATGCTTCCAAGAGGAGATTGAGTGTCTTAAGGCTGGAAAACCAGTAAAACCTGGCAGTAAGCTCAGTATGCTTTCTCCGGATATTGATCCTGCAATGGGTCTGATCCGCGTCGGTGGAAGATTTCGCCACCTGGAGACTTCCTGTGATATGGAAATTCACCCCATTGTCATGTAGTCACAAAACTCCTCATTAAGGACATGGACGAGCGCTTGCTCCATCCAGGGCCCGACAGGGTCTTTGCTGAGACTAGGCGCCAGTACTGGGTTCTGCGTGGAAGTCAGGCTGTCAAGCATCATCAGAGGACTTGCACTGGATGCAGGAAGTGGAAAGGGAAGCCAGTGATACCGATTATGTCCGACTTGCCTTCTGCCCGTCTGCGGCTCCTCAAGCCTCCATTCTTCTCTACTGGGGTCGACTGTTTTGGGCCGTATACCGTCAATGTAGGGCGGCACAGTGAAAAATGGTGGGGAGTCATCTTTAAATGTCTCACCACTCGCTGTGTCCACCTAGATCTGCTTAATAGCATCGATGCAGATGCTTTCCTCTTGGCCTTGAGGCGATTCATCGCTCGGCGCAGCACCCCCTTCGAGATTCTCTCAGATCAGGGGACACACTTCCGGGTAGCAGCTAGGGAGCTTGAGGAGGCGTTTGCTGGAATGATGCCCCAACTGCAAGAGGAACTTGCCAAGAAAAAAATCAAGTTTCGCTTTAACCCTCCAGCATCTCCCCACTTTGGTGGTGCGTGGGAGCGCGAGATACAATCAGTCAAGAAGGCTCTACAAGTGGTGATCGGCACTCAGTCTCTCCAGGGAGAAGTCCTCCTTACCTTGTTAGTTGAGGTGGAAGGTATCTTAAATGCCAAACCCTTAGGCTATGTGTCATCAGACCTCGCAGATCCAGATCATGTGACGCCAAGCATGTTGCTGATGGGGCGGCGGGATGCCTCCCTTCAACAAGTATCATACGCTACCGACACCCTCAGCAAGAGGCGGTGGCGTCATTGTCAAATGATGGTTGACCACTTCTGGGTGCAGTTCATCAGAAGCTACTTGCCATCCCTTCAAGTCCGCCAGAAGTGGCGGCAGCACACTGATGGTCTTCTTCAAGGTACTGTCGTGATGATAGTTGATCCTCAGCTGCCACGTGCCCACTGGCCAGTGGGGAAGGTCGTCAAGCTGAAGGCCAGTGCTGATGGATGCATCCGGTCGGCTGAGGTTCAAGTCGGGGACAGGACGTACCTGCGACCCGTGGCACGCCTTGTGCAGCTACCCGCTTTATCGGACGACGATGCTGATCCAGGGACTTCCGCTACACCTTAGGGAATGTATTCTGTTTTACATAATAGTTATGCTACTCTGGGGGCGGCTGTTGTAAATTCCCCTTGTTTTCTTTAGTCTGCGTTGTATCGTTTGTGTTTTTTGGTCGGGCACATTTGGGGACAGCTGGAGTGGGCAGCTGCGGGTCCTCGAGCGGTTTGTTTACCATGTGCGTCAGTGAAGAATAAATGATGCAATCATGATTCAATACTGCTATAGCTGTTGTAAGAAGCGTTCAAGCTAATTAAAGTCCAAAGACTGTATTCCTTGACTCCGTGTGAACTCTCTAAACGGAGTGCTGTTTCTGGATGAAGCGGCTCCGGCGCAAACATCGCACAACATAAGATTTCCCAATAATTACAGTTATTAAAGATGGCATATATATAAAGTATATATTGCACATAAAGCACATATTGCACATAGTTTGACGGTATTTAACAGCAGCAAGTTACACAATGTTATAATCGGGAGATAAGTTTCCATTCATTTCAGCAAGCCTGGGCAACAACGATTAAAAGATTTCTTGCTCCCAAACCAATTGTGTATTTCATTGCAAAAAGCAGTTATAACATACTATGTTTAGGTACTAATGAAGAAGTAGTGTGCGGTCTGTGGTTGCAGAGTGCTGTTCCAGCTACACAGGAACACTTTGCCACTGCAATCTCCACAGGTGAACAGTTCTTAAAACAAAATGTCAGTCATTTTACATTTAGGACACTGCTTCAATACAACACAGACAAAAGAGAAAGCTGAGAGCAGGCTGATCAGGCAAGTAGTAGGTGTGGGAAAAGGCTAAACCATGGCAGGTTGTCAGTCACATCACATACACAGAAGTTCTGCTGTTTGGAATACTGTAATGTAAGGACATTCAAACAGATACGCTTGTAGAGCCTGTCTCAGCTCTCTCAATGTATTATCTTACATTATAACTACATAAAATAGTGTTAGTAGAACGTTGAACAGCTTAACATAGATGTAGGGTACAAAACCAGCACTTACCTAACACTGGCCCATACAAATAACTGGACCCTACATGGATTATACTAACCATTCAGTAAAGAACAGCAGCCGTCACAACCAGTTTCTGGGGTTTCCATGAAAGCAGAGACGGTTTTCAACCTCTCATTAAGAATCTTTGATGAAAGCTAAGTTTGGGTTTAGCTAATATCATTTTACACGGGAGGGTTACAAAACGAAAATAAATCTGTAGCCCCTTCATGCTACACACACACAGCTAGCTACCAGTTGATGTGAGCAAATG
Source organism: Pseudochaenichthys georgianus (assembly GCF_902827115.2). Taxonomy (NCBI): domain Eukaryota; kingdom Metazoa; phylum Chordata; class Actinopteri; order Perciformes; family Channichthyidae; genus Pseudochaenichthys; species Pseudochaenichthys georgianus. The sequence goes on along the minus strand of NC_047507.1, from coordinate 40,218,157 downwards.
TATTGTCACTATGTAATCTGTTGCAACACGTCAGCTAGCTGGGCTTATTTGAATCCTAAATCACAGGTTACCTACTCGAGCCACATCAAAACCCCAGAACATGAACCTGATTGAGGCTTTGAACCAACTAACACTTTTTATTTTCCTCCCTACTCTGAGATCGTGAGGCTTTTCATGCTTTCTCATGGACCTGTAACAGCTAGCCCTGACGCTCACTCTCCCTGAAGGTAGATCTTTGTTTGAAACTGTGGGGAATTGGATATCATTCATGTTATCCAAAAAAACGTAATAGTACATCATTAAAACACTTTACACTGTATCAAGACTGTCAAGTTGTCAAAGTTAGCCACTAACTACAGCTTTGTTGGTCACTTACCTTCATAATTGTCGACGTAGCTGGATATGTGGCTACATCTTTAACTCCTTTTCTCTTTTGCTCCTCGGGGCTGAGCCTGCCGCTTGTACCAGCCGATGTACATCACTGATGTTAACCTTCGGTAGGTCTTGGAGACATCGAGTGTAAAATAGTGCCTATATAATATCTATACGCTATCTCTCTCGCTATCTATACGCTATCTATCGCTCTTCCTTCTACTGCTCTACTGTAGACCGGAAGTTTACAACCGCACACCCAGCCGCCGGAAGTTGATAGACGCCATCTTGTGCAACTAGCCCATAAGTACGTCATTTGGTAGAAATTGTAGAGGACCTAGACCATTTTTCTACTACATTTCCAATTAGCTCTATTTAATAGCACAACCAAAGTATATAAGTCATGCACAGCAGCTCAGATGAACATAAATGTGAAAACATATAAACCAGTGTCTACAGAGAATTTCCCAAAATTGAAATCTCCTATTAATGTATTGATTATAGGTCAGGGTCCGTATAGATCGGCGTCCGGATCCGGTCCGCCTGTTGCCTACCCCTGCTCTAGAGTTTATATTGAGTTTTGAATGAATAACATGTGGGGTTTTATGACTTGATTAAATAAAAAACTTAACATTAAAAACATCAAACTGACAATTAGCAGCTCAGATGAACCGGGCTTTCATAACCCCTATTGTTTTACGTGATGACTTCATTATGAGACCATCCACTGAACCTGTCTAAAAAAAGTTGGGTTTACAAGTTATATTGAGCTGGCAAATTGAGCGAGGCTATATAATACATCTGTTGCTGTTAAGACAACCTCACGAAAAAGCCAATGTGAATAAGCCAATTATAATTTTCTCGATAGTTATATTCTTAGTTGTTGTTAATATAAAAAGTTGTGAAATTAATTGTTTTCACGAAATGAGACATTTAGCCTTGTTGGCTGCATTAATATGCGCAGTGAAGATCTCTCTCTCTCTTTTGCACCTTTTAGTTAAAAATACTACAACTCCCTATAGTATAGAAGTTACTGTCAAAAATACTTCTGCTTTATGAATGATCAATTAGAGCAGGAGTGTCCCACCTTCTCACATACCATTTGATCCACATAAAGCCCTTAAAGAAATTGAACTATAACAGTTTTATAGCATGTAGTGAAACAAAATAATGATTTTTTATTATTATTAAAAAGTAGGTTAACATGCAACTGATTCACAATAACCCAAACCCTAACCCTAGGCTACTGCCATTCAACCATCTGAACATAAAATCCCAAAATGACAAAGAATATTGGCAGTCAAGCAAAACTCACACAAGATTTTGTGAGGCACGCGTTATTATCAACTATATTTTAGATGGGCTTTGAACCTTTTTACTGTCCTCATTGGTGCTTTGTTAAATGAGAATTGCAAATTATCTGCTGAAGAGCAGTGCACAGTTTAGGAGCAAACAACCTGGAAACATGGGTACTTCTTTATGTGTAATCAAGTTACCATCCATGCTCAAAACCCTTAAAACAAATACTTATAACTAAATGTGCATTAGTCGATGTAATAATTTAGGAAATAACCATGACAGTTATTATGAGTTAATCACTGGGCATACATTCCGGCAGTGGCTCAGTCAATAGGGGCTTGAACTGTGAGCCGTAGGGTCGCCGGTTCAAGTCCCCGACCAGACCTAAATATGGAGTGTGGACTTCTACTTGGAGAGGTCCCAGTCCACCTCCTGCCCTGCCGTGGTGCCCTTGAGCAAGGCACCGGAAACCCCCCTTCCCCTTTGTTCCCCGTGCGCTGTACAATAGCTGCCCACTGCTCCTAGTGCTAGACTCCTGGTACTAGGATGGGTTAAATGCAGAGGCCAAATGTCACTGTGTGTGCCGTGTGCTCTGCATGTGTGACCATTAAAGAGGGTTTCATCCCTCCCATTCTCTCTTCTCTCCATGTCACAACTCTCACAGCATGATTAAATGATTGCCTTTTTCAAATGTAGTCCCGCCCACTTTAAACCAGTCAAGACTGCACAGTTAAACAAACAATACAGAAAGATTTACAAGGGTCTTGATCAATGTTGTGCGTACTATCCTCTTGTACTTCTTCTCCCTTTGACTCTTACCACTATATTTCCTGTTCTACCCTTCCCTTTGTGACGGGAAGAATCTTGGCCTATGTTTAATCTTAGCAGTTGCTGTAATGTAATCACTTTAAAGTAACTAAATTAAACTGACTTTACTCAAAAGCACGGAAGTAAGCAAGTGTGTTTTCCAAAGGGGAATACGTTTACCGCCGTTCAAGGAGAAGACAGTTGAAGTTCACCTTTACATAGGCTGTAATGTAAATTACACATCCTTGTATATACTTGTTATAATCCCATAAATAATCAGCCATCACAGCAAGTTTACAACATTTCTTTAGACATCAGTTTAGGTACATGTGAACTTCATCCTCCAATAAAAAGTGGAAATTGTACACTTTCTCCACCAAGATATGTCAGATGATGATGATGATGATGATGATGATGATGATGATGATGATGATGATGATGATACTCATTGACTTTACTTCCCACAAGTTCAGATACATTTGCTTTCTTCTCTAAAAACCAATCTGAAGTGTTGTTAACCTTTGAAGGAAGATGTAGACTTTCTCTCTCCTCTTTTTACTTCTCTTCCTCCATCCCTCCTGTTTCTCCTCACCAATTATCTGTTTTCCCTTATTGTTCCAGTCTGATTTCTACATGCTGATGTTAAATAGGCTTTGCTGTTATTTTTAATGACTTGCGCATACTGTGCGGCCGTGCCAGAGGCCTTTACCACACATGTAAATTCTCCGAATAAAAAGGTTGGAACTTATGACTGTTGTCTGCACACTTTCATGATCACAGATCATAATGTGAAATATTCCTGGAATTGTTTATCTCTTCAAGATTCAAATCTGTTTATGTTTTTTTTGTGGCTCTTTTAAGTTCTTTAAAATGTCGTCTCCTCATCTCATCTCACTTCCCTATTTAACCCCGCAGGAACAGAAATGCATTTTTGCTTGACAGCGCTAAACAATTAATCACAGATATTTTTATTATCAAGTTTCAAATAAACTTCCCCAACAAAAAACAGAATTTTCCTGGTGTTTTAATACATCTGTCAGACACTGACAGCAGTAAATCTTCCCAGCCCAGAATGCACTGCAGTAAGAGCCTGCCAATCTCTAGGAGACGATGGCATGTCCATCTTTTCAAGAATATTTAATATTCAGCAGCTTGTTACCATGACTTTTAGTCACAATAATAAATACAAAACAAAATTGCTGGCAGACTCCTTTATTTGTCCTTCAGAATTGCAAAGCGGATCATGTAGAGAGCTGGATCCTGTTTCTCATACCTTTCCTGCAATTATAATATTTCAATCAGGAGAGACGTGATGTATGGAATACATATTTATTATCGGTCACATTATATAAATGAAACATAATGATGACAGTTTATAACAAGTGAATGAAATGGTGTTTTGGCGATTAGGCCCAGGTTTTGTAGGATATCAATCGGGAAGGGAAGAACCGTTTCCGATGAACCCCCCTGGGTCTAGACACTGGTGGTGGTGATAAGTGGTTAGGTCCGGTTGGAAGGGAGAAGGTTAAGCTTGGTCCTGAGTTCAATCAATCGATCAATCAATGTTTATTCATATAGCCCAATATCACAGATGTTACATTTGTCTCAGTGGTCTTCACAGTTTGTACAGAATATCAGTATGACAATACGACACCCTCTGTCCTTAGACCCTCACATCGTACAAGGAAACACTTCCGAAGAAAACCCAGTTTAAGGGAAAAATGGGAGAAACCTCAGGGAGAGCAACAGAGGAGGGATCCCTCTCCCAGGACGGACAGACGTGCAATAGATGCCGTGTGTAAATTGAAAAGATAATACATATACAACATAGGTAGTCCAAATGTTTGGAAATGCATGTGTGTGCATGCATGGAGTTGAAAGCAGGAGGCGAAGGGGTGGAGGAGGGTTGCGCGTTGACACCTGGAAGACAGCTGATAGAACAGGGGAGAGCATATATAGAGGGATTAACAGGTGCGATAATTAGGCTTGTAAATGGAGGGGCGTGATAGGTTGGCTGAGGAGTGGCGCTCCCTGTCATTTAGATGCAGGGAGCAAGTATTGCCATGACGAGCAATACGGAGTGTTAGGTCTTCCTGTCTGAACTTGCGCTAAGCTTCATAAAGTTAACACATTCGTGGGATTTGTTGACAATAAGAAAAATACAGATACAATTACAAAAATACAAATAAACATCGGATGTATCTGTTCAGATCAGAAAAAAAGATCGGGGAACAGACCGTGATGTAATAATTTATCATAAATGGTTCTGCACCACAAACTCCTTGATACAGCAGAAATAGCATCAAACTCTTAAACTCTGCTCCAGAGTGAAGTGGTTCATTGTTTACCGATGCGGTTCAGCGGCATTTGCCAACTGCTGGGGCAACAAGTCCTCCAACTCATACGACCGGTGCAGGTTGCGGCCAGCGGGTCTGCGCTATGTTTAACCCGGCTACGCCAGGCGTTAACCCATGGCTGGCGTTCACGTAGGCCCAGCAGCGATTCCGGCATTCTCATCATGTTCCCGCGTTAATCTCTCATTTCATCCACAGATCTCCGCAGTCAGCCCATAGGGAAGAAATGCTTCACATCTCAGTACTTCATACTTCACTTCTTTGGGGGTTCATCGGAGCGGTTTTCCCCTCCTGAATGATCATCCTGCAAACCGGGGCCTAATCGCCAAACATCATTTCATTCACTTGTTGTAATCCGTCAATCACTATTCCCTCATATCATGTGTCCCGGTAATACACATGTATTTCATACATCACGTCTCTCCTGATTGAACTTTACATGTACGCTACCGTCAATAGAAATGAATAGGGGAAAGACGTAATGTATACACGTTCTCCTGGCGAGACCTCAAATAATCTTCGTAATATCTATCAAACTATAGATCCTACACATCCACTGGATCTGGATTCTAAAAGTACAATATACACTTCTCGCTAGAAATCTAATCAAAAAGCATTTTAATGGCCAAACTATTATACAATTTAGGATTTTCCAGAGAGGATTACATGTTACAGGATTACGACCCTCCGGAGAGTTTGCAATTGCCGCAAATTGTTGTTTCTTACGCGACCACTAGAGGTGCTAAACTTTAAAACGTGACTATAGGTCGTAATAAGCTGCTCGACCTATTTGGTCGTTTTTTGGAGGAGGACAGGCTGGCTGGAGTTATATGCTGCCCGCCACCGGAGCTTAGTCTACCGTTAACTCACGGCAATGTGGCAGTCTGAAGCAGAGTCCTGCACGGGTCTGATTTTCAAGACTCGCTCCCGCCCCGCACCCGCGACGTGCAATACCGAACCTGCCCCGCTACCCGCACATATTGCCAATTAGTTCCGCAACCCGACCCGACCCGTCGGCACAAGATCCGCGACCCGACCCGAACCCGCATAGCCTATATATGAGCAGTGAAAACGTGCAATTATTAACACACGCAGTTGCATATTTGTCTCAAAAAGCGTGGGATGTTGGTTATTTTCTCCATCTAGATGACACCAAAAGCCTCCCAGACGTTGGATTTCGCTCTTGAGGAAGTGTTATTGAAAATGCTGTATTCTCCGCTAGAGAGCTTCACCTCAGCCATTTCGAATGTGGCGCGCACAGTAGTGATGTGTCGGTCGCGAACGAGCCGGCTCAAAGAGCCGGCTCTTTTAAGTGAACGACGGGAGCCGGCTCTCGCCCGCGAATTAGCCGTTTTTTGTTTTGTTTTTGCGGAGGGATCTAGATCGGCATGAAGGCACATTATGCAATGTGCACATTATTCCGCTTATTACACATGGCCACATTCTCAACAAAGTAACGACATGACTCCCAATATTAATTTAAATGCTTTTATGGATTTAGAAAATGATTTTATTGATTTAAAAAATAGTTGTATGTATTGATTTAAATTGACATGCATCCGCTAAGAAAAGTAGTCCGTTGTTACTGTTTGAACTAACGTAACAACGGCAGGAACTGCTTCGATAGTGTTTTTGAGGAGCTTTTTGATTACAGATTTGAAAACATCGTCGCTTGCTTTAAAAGTAGCACAATTCATTATGTCAAACCTTGGAAAGTATCTAGATATCCCTGCCCTAATGCCAAAGGAACTGCACACTGAATATGTGTCGCCGTTTGATGTCTATGTCTGGACCGCTGCGTAAAAAGGAGGGTTTCTGCCCCATTACTTCTCTTCTTACTTCTATAAGAATAAAACACAGAGGACGGAGATCTCTTTTTCTCCCCTTCTTCTGACAGCCCAGCAGCTGATCTCAAAGCAGCTCCCCTCTCCTGCAGGGGGGCGGGGTCAGCTGCAGCTCACAGAATCAG